>NC_056748.1:108393437-108480937 GCF_019279795.1 Protopterus annectens | reverse complement strand
CCAACATTTTACATAAAATATAAAGGAGATAAAATTCTATATCACCAGTCTGATCAAACAAAATGCCTAATGATCAGGAATCTATGGAAGCAGACTACTAAATCAAAATTTACTACAATAAACTCACCTGAAAAAGGATACACCATAAAAAGAAAGAGAGCCAGAAGTGGCAGCTAAGAAAATCTAAAAAAAAATAAAAAAAAAAAAAAAACAAAAAACCCAAATCACTATTGAGAGAGCACATAGGCTCTTTTACCATCACCAGTTGTAACTAGACCAAGAATTGTATATGCCAAGATCCATTCCAAATGAAGTTTCCCAACACACTTACCTTTACACAGGCTAGGTTGTCAACACTAACCTTGTGTGAAGGCTGAATTCCCCAGATGCAAAAATGTTATTTGTGCAGTTTTTGATGAAAATATAGTGTTTCAAAATTTTAGCATTGTTCAAACCCTGTATATGAATAGAGAGTCGAGAAAGCGAGTTAGTTTCTATGCTCTGCTGGTATTGGTTTAACAAACTGGGATACTGGATGAATAGGGATACCCCCACCCTAAAAAAAAGAAAGAATTTCTTCTCTAGTCTCTAAATTGTTGTGCTTCCAGGGGACAGAGGTAGTGGTTAGGCACTGGGATAAAGCTGGAAGAGTTTCTCTCTATATCAAAGATGTTGAAGTTAGCCTCATGGAATGTTAAAGGTTTACAAATAGATAATAAAAAAAAAAACTTTTCATCTGTCTATAAATCAATCAATCTAGACTTTATAAATACAAGAAACAAAATTGACAAAGTAGACAAACCAATCTTGATAGTAAATGTATATGCCACAAATTTATTATGGGCATCTATAACTTAATAAACTCCTTCCCAGAAAAAACTTGGTCCAGACTGGATTTCTTCTAGTCTCAAAACAAGATATTAGAAAAGAAATTGACTTATTACTGGACCAATGTATTTTTTATATTGTAGATAACACTGTTCCGTTCGACATAAAGGCTACCACCAAGGTATTAATTAGAGGATAATTAATAAATAAATATTCTATAAAAAAAAAAAATCACCAAAAAAAAAAAAAAAAGTGAAAAGGAATGAAAAGCTTAAAGCTTTAGCTAGGGATTCATTATTCTTATTCAGTGGAGTGATTACACCAAATTACAACGCTGCTAAGCTACTACAAGCAACCTAACATTTCAAGAAATAAACCTAATCCACATATCTAAGAAACTTATTTTCAGCAAAAAACAGTTTACTCTAACTCACAAGATATAGTTAAGTCTTGCAGCTATATATGAAGAGGTGTACAACCCACTCCAAAACATTCAATGAACAAACTTCCCAGGGCTAGAGGTACAACAACAAACTTCTATCAGCTGAACCAAAAATAATAAGGCACCGGGTCCTGATGGTTCTCAGCTGGTTCTACAAAATGCTTTAGTTCTAAGATGTTGATCCAGAACCATATTAATACCTAAACAACAAGGACATGACCAACCCTAATAATTACAGGCCCATTTTCTTTATTTATTTTGGATATGAGAATTATGGCAGCAATTTTTAAATAAACCTAACTATAATTACAAAAAATTATTATATTTCCAATCCGGGGTGATCAAACTCTAACTCTTGAAGCAATGATATCTTTATCCCTAAAAAAAACAAAACACCCTATATACACCTAGCTTATAGACGCTTCTATTTGATAGAATCCAAAAATTTAACTCCTTCACAGATTAATAACTACACTCAATTCCCAACTGCAGGTACTATACCTTATTAAAGTCAAATATGTGGTGCCCAATGGTTGAAATTATATATCATAACAACTTAAAACATTACAATTTAATCCCAAGGCCCTCCATTTCTAAAGGAATATCCAGAAGAAGATACAAAATACAAAACATACATATGGGAAATTAAATAACAAAATGCTGCTTTTTTATGCTTTCCCACATTACACCCTTAACCCAATATTTTCAACTAAATGAAAATGATTGACCTGAATTACCACCTACTGAAAAGAAAAGACAGTTTTAGACATTTATAAGAAAAGACACCTATCGTGTCATGTCTGTATGTGCATTATCACGCAGGTGTCTTTTTCTTCCATTCTACGTGCATACAATTTTAAAGACAAGAAGATGTTCCATTTTTTGTGTTGCTGTCTGCATCTCTGTAGAGGTAAGCTTACAAGCACAGTTCATGCCTATCAACTTTACAGATTTTTGCACAATGTCCAAATTTTGGCCTCATATTTTTTGTCTGTTTTTTAAAAAATTGTGGTTTTCTGGCAAGGCATGTTCCGCATGTAGGGTGCAGGGATTAGTGTAGGGCTGTAGGCCAAAAAAATAGGTTGCAGCTTAAGTGTCTTGGTTTATGTCCTGTAACAAAATGGTCACCTTGGGGGAGATAAATATAAATGAATAAGAAAAATAGAGAATATGCATTACATTAGGTATATGCCTGTGAGAGAGGAGAGAAAGAGTAGTTTTCAGTGATTTAAATTCAGCAACTAGGATGGGGCTGTGGGTGAGGCCTGTATTGGAAAGGGTTCCACCCACACCTTATAGTATGCAGAACTGTTATTTACTAGTTATTGTCATGAGGCTGAAACTGAAAATTGAGCAGCTCTTGCCTCAATGCATAAATGTGGTAACCTTACATTTTGCTAATTTTTTAGCTGCAGAAACCAGGACTGCAAAACATGTAAACATTTATTCTTAGAGAAAAAATACACTTTTTAGCAGACTTTCACCTGAATTATAAAACAGATTCAAAGTGCTCATATTTATTGGATTCAAAGAGAAATGAATATAAAATACCTCCCACTGAAGGTTTTGCTCCAAATAAGCAGTATATCAAAAAAGAAAAATATATATATGGAGCAACAAACCAACAGGCCTGATAAAATCCAAAATCCCAAATCTTTAATAAAACCACTTCATCAGAAACTGGGAATTTTTATTTTCTTTTTTATTTATTTTACATTTGTTAACCGAGAAGGTCTGACTGGATATATGCCAATTTTCAGCGGAGGCTCAGGGAGAAAAGCTCCATACTGAAGACATAAGACAGTACAGCATAATACAATGTAAAATACAATAGAGAAATACAATGCAGAGAAATTTTTACATATTTACATATTGAAACCAATTAATTAAATTTGCTACTGTGGGTGCCAAATACTCATTTTGCATGTCCAAGCAAGACAAAATGGAAAATGGCGATAAAAAAAACTTTAAAATATTTAAATGCATTTGCTGTAATGTGCTAAATGAAAGCTTAGTTAGTATCTAACAACACATCTATCATGGAAACAGGTCGTGAGGCATTAAAAAATTAATTAATTAATTAATTAATTGATTGATTGAATACATTACTGGAATGCCAGTCAAATTAAAAAAAAAACTTAACAACAAGCACTCAAAGCACTTCTCTTTGTAGCTTTATATTCCACGGCTTTAGAAATAAAATACCATTAATGTGAGTGCTATCTGTAAAGCTGATGAAATTGCAGGGGGAGAAAAGTGGCTTAACATTAGTATATGTACTATCAAACAATGTTCATGAAAAGAATATTAATTGAATACTGATTGAAAAGGGAAAAAAAAAGATATGTACAGGTATAAGCTCTGAAAAAGTATTATGTTGTTCAGATGTCACTGTAGGGCTGAACTGAGTTACACAGAAAAGTGTAATGAAAGCTCAGGTTAAATGCAATCAAATTACAATTTCCAAAGTAGCCAACTCCATTGACATAAAAAGATAAATGTGTGGGTGTAACCAAGAAGAATAACATTTGCTTAGTCTTTGGTGCTAGATGACATAGGAGGTAAGAGAGGGGAATTATGAATTAATGCTTACTTGATTCTCAGTGTGGGGGGGGGCTATATCAGGAAGTATGTTACTCCACTGATTTATAGTGAAACTAATTATTAGATAGAAGTGATATAGCCCAATTGGGCATGTGGGAAGTTACGTAGAGTGCTGAATCACTGCAGAGATGGGGCATCACTCCTTGCAACTCCATGTCCATACCCTAATGAAGTACAATGCGCATATAAGGGGTTAAGGGCTCTTCTGAACTTGCAAGTTGAACAGACGGCAGCGGTATGCTGACTTTGTCCATGCTGTTCTCCTCCATGGCCACAGGGCACTCATAGTCTGCAGTGCCATGAAGTCACCCTGATATGGTGAAATGATGCCAGGACAGTTTAAAGGTGTACCCATATGCTCCAGTATGCAATGGCCCCAGGGAATGATGGAGCAATAGGATAAGGGATGTGGACTAATGTCAACAGTGGGTGATCCTGCACATAGGCTGCAAAATAACTCACCCTCCCCCATTCCATAATGCAGAAAACCTGCTGGAATGCATGTGACACTGCAATTAGGGCATGAAAGTCTTCTGGATACTGCCTCCTAACAACAGTCAAATTTAAGTTATGCCATCAGTGGGAGTGCTGCTGGGCATCTTTGACTGGGGTGATAAATTCAGAGAAAGGACTTGTGGAACTAAATGAAGTACTGACATCCAGCTGATCCAAATGCCATAAGGACCCACCCACATATAACGGCAGCAGCAAAAAGATTATATAAGCGATATTGGTGAATAACAATATGACACTGATAAGTTGTTATAATTGTATATATATATATATATATATATATATATATATATATATATATATATATATATATATCTCAAATGTAAGTAAGCAGTCACTGAAAAACATTAATTTCAATTTCTGAGTTTTTCTCTTTATTAAGTGGAAGGCCCTTTGTGTATAATTACGCTCAGTGTACATCCTGAAAGTTTTTAGATAGTTGGACTTTGATCCTTCTTGCATAGGTGCCCTGTATTCCATTTCTATAATTAATTGAATCTGACATAACTATTGTAAAATGATTAGTGTTGAATAGATTTTCGGGTTTGAGTCATGAATCTAATATTTGCCATTATATTCACTCTTACCTTTTGCAGTTCTCTCTGTACAGTTTGACATATCTAATAAACTTACACTCACTGACATTAGTAAGTCATCTGAAAACGATACATTCCTGTGCCCATCACTTTATTCAGGACGAGGTCACTATGCACTCGTGACGGACCAGTGATTAAAGTGCCCGTTTTACTTACTACTGTTTAATAAAATTTGTCTGACAAAAAATGACAGGTTTCCAAAATGGCATTTTATGTTGCCTACCAATGTAATCATGATGAAGCTTGTTACATAAATATGGAAATGCGAGGACAAGTTCCCTCCATGACTATGAGTATTAGTAACAAAAATCCTTCATTGACCTTTCAACCTTTTCCTATTTCCAGTTAAAATAACTTTCAGTGCTTCATACTGTAAGCTGTGTAAATTTAAGCATTCACAGTTACCTGTCAATGGCAAGTAAGTGCATAGGTGTGCTTTTTTAAATATTTTATCTGTTGTATTTCTAACAGTACTATTAATTATAAGCCTCTTCCTGAGAGAACTGTAGGACATACACCAAGCTTCATTCTTTCAAAACTAAGCTGAGAACTGTATGCTTGGAACAGAAAGCATTTTATAACCCAACACATTGCACTGTTCAATGAACCATGTGATGTCCACCTACAGTCAGATATGTATGACATATGCTCTGGTACCTACTGTATTCTTGTCTTCCAACAGTCAGGTATGTATGGTACAGCTTTGGTACCTGCAGTACTCCAGTCTTGTCATAGTCAGGTATGTATGATGCATGTTTTGGTACCTGCAGTACTCATGTGCTCCCACAGTTTGGTATGCATGATACATGCATTGGTATCTACAGTACTCCTGTCTTCCCACAGTCAGGTATGTATGATACATGCATTGGTACCTGCAGTACTCTTATGTCCTCCAATCATTCAGATAAGTATGATGCATGCTCTACAGTATACCTGCCTTCACACACTGTGGGAGTACATATGATACATGCTTTGGTATCTGCAGTACTCTTGTCCTCTCACAGCTGGGTATGTATGACACATGCTTTGGTACCTGCTGTACTCCTGTTCTCCCACAGTCAGGTATGTATGTATGACACATGCTTTGGTGCCTGCAGTTCTTTTACCCTCCAACAGTCAGGTATCTATGATGCATGCTTCGGTACCTGCAGTACTCCTGTCCCTCCCCCCATTCATATAAGTTTGATGCATGATTTACAGTACTCCTGCCCTTATATAACCTGGTATGTATATATAATACATGCTTTTTACCTATGATACTCCTGTCTTTCCACAGTCAGGTATGTATGATGCATGTTTTGGTGCCTGCAGTGCTCCTGCCCTCCCACAGTTGGGTGTGTATGATACATGTCTTGGTACTGGGAGTACTCCTCTCCTCCCACAGTTAGGTAGGTATCTATGATACATGCTTTGATGCCTGCAGTTCTCATGTCCTTGCACTGCCAGGTGTATATGATACATGCTTTGTTACCTGCAGTACTCCTGTTCTCCCACAGTCAGGACAGGTATATATGTGCAATCTGTGCTTTGGTGCCTGAGTACGTATGTCCTCCAACAGTTGGGTATGTATGATATATGCTTTAGTACCTGCAGTATTCTTGTCCTCCCACAGTCAAATATGTATGTATGTATATATGTATGTATGATACATGCTTTGGTACCTGCAGTACTTCTGTCCTCCCACATTCAGGTAAGTATGAAGCATTCTTTGATACCTGCAGTACATCTGTCCTTCTACAGTTGAGGTATGTAAGATACATAGTCTTTAAACTAAGGCTACAAGAGCATGTTACCGACAACAAGAAATTTAAACCTGAGAGCCCCATTGCGTTACATTTTAGATTATATTATCAAAGGAATCCATCTGGTTTACAAGGTACAATTCTTGAACAAGTGGTACCTGAGTATGGAGAAAATGTAACACTTAAACACAAACTGCTGCATAAAGAATTTATGTATATTTTGAAGTGTGGCACTTTAATGCCTTTGGGCTTAAATGTAGAGTGTAATTGGAGGGATCATATTTAATTGATTGTATAATTCTATAATTCTATAACTGATAATGTGCTTTAGTCATGTAACATATATAAGATGTTCTTTTTGTATACACTTTGAAAGCTTCTGAGCTGATGCACTAAGGTTTTTATTGTGGTTCATTAAATTTTATACTTTTGAGAAGTTTGTAGCCAGTTGGCTATGTTTATGTAGGATACATGCTTTGATACCTACAGTACTTCTGTCCTCCCACAGTCAGTTATTTAAGTATAATACATGCTTTTGTACCTGCAGTGTTCCTCTCCTCTCACAGTTGATATGTATATATGATGCATACATTGGTACCAGTAGTTCTCATGTCTTTCCACAGTTGGGTGTGCATGATACATGCTTTGGTAGCTGTAGTACTTCTGGTCTCCCACACTTGAGCATGTATGATACATGCTTTGGTGCCTAAAATACTCCTGTTTTCCCACATTCAGGTAAGAATGATGCATGCTTGAGTACCCCTGTCCTGCCACAGCTGGATATGTATGATACATGCTTTGGTACCTGCAGTTCTCAAGTCCTTCCACAGTCAGGTGTGTGTGGTACATGCTTTGGTACCTGAAATTCTCATATCTTCTCACAGTTAGGTGTGTATGGTACATGCTTAAGTACCTGCAGTACTCCTGTCCTGTCTCATTCAGGCAAGTATGATACATGCTTTGGTACCTGCAGTATTCTTGTTCTCTCACAATTTGGTATGTATGATGCATGGTTTGGTACCTGCAATACTCCTGCCCACCCACAGTCAGGTATATATGACCCATGCTTTGGAACCTGGAGAACTCCTGCCCTCCCACAGTTAGGTATATATGATACATGCTTTAGTAGCTGCAGTACTCAGCTAATATATTTAGAGTATTTCTGCTCTCCCCACAGTCTGGTATGTATGTATGATGCATGCCTTAGTACCTACACAAATTTATGTACATTGCAAGTATTGTATTTTGAACTGAATTATCCATCACATATGCATCAATCAGCCTAAGTTAGCACATAATACTATCTTCCAGTATGTAGGAAACTTTATAACCTATGTGCTGTTATCACTTTCCTTTGTTCTAATACTCCACTTTTTCTACTGCAAGCACAGGCACTGAACTCAATTGCCATGCATAAATAATTCTATTGACATGAACTGCATAATATGAAACTGCATAATTTTACGATGACATTATTTCACATTTTGGTGCAGCACAGAAGCACCGTTATGAATGTGTAGGCTGCTGTTTTTTTTTTATTTTTATGTTTTTTTTGGTGTACCACACAAGTGCATTGTTCACGGCACTAAATGCTTCAAACATTCAAGCAGACAATGACTCCTTGTACAGCCTCATCAATATCTATGTCATCAGTGCTATCCCAGATGTGGGGCAGCTTATCATTTTCAGAATACTTGAACATTCTAGTGCTGAATTTTTGAAATACAACTCCTTACTTGCTATTCTGTCCAGTGATATACATGCATCAGTTTTATGGTACTTTATTTGCAGAAAAGTGCAGTCCAAAGACATAGTTCCACAAATGTTAAGGTTTTTCTACTGTCTTCTAAAATATATTAAGCAAATCGCCTCAGAGAAACATTCTATTGTAATTGTCTTGCCTTCATGCAACTACATTATGATAAAACTGGGTTTTTGTAAGCACTTACCCCAAAAACTGTATTCGTTTTAATGACATATTTATTTTTATACATCTTGAAATAGTTTTGCTATACTCCTGATTATTGACACTGTATAACATTGTATTGCTACTTAATGCCTTATAACAATCATGTACCATTGCTGTTTAATGCTAATTTATAATGAAAATTGCATAATACGTTGGAGCTTTTCTCCCCTGGCCTCCACTGAAAAATGGCTCTTCAGCTCAGTCGGACAATCCTGGTCAACAAATGTAAAATAAAAATACAATAAATAAATACATGTTAAAACTAGTCTACCTAAATGACAAAGGCCTTCTAGATGCATTTGAGTAACAAGTATCCTCAGCAACCTCACAAACGCTCCACTCAAATAGCAATTGCTAGAAAACATGCACCTATAACTCAGCATCTCAGCTTGAAAGCCCATAAGGCAAACCTTCACGCAACTGACATCCTAATCACAGGAGACTCCATTGTGAGACACACTAATGCACCACTCACCAGGCTCTGCAAGCAAAGGATCATGGACAGTTGCTATCAGGTGCTAGGATTCACCATATAATATGCACACTAAGTGCTTGGATCACAGATGAAATAGTCAAATTACAAGTGGGGGAAATTATCTCAGATGCATCTCCTTAGACTATATAAAGAGAGAGACATGCTGAAGCTCTCAGAATATGTGTCTGAAGGAGGTATGAACCTAGCCCTGAGCAGCATTTTTCCTTCATAGGTTCATATGTTTACACTAGGCAACTTAGTACAGATTTTTGCTGAATGTCCACATTTTGGCCTTATGTTTTTGCTCCATTTTTCATAAAATTGTGTTTTCTCTGGCAAATTAGTGGTAACTCATTAAAGATTGAAGTTAGAAAATAATGACTGACATTTGAATTTCAGACTCCATACCCTTTAAAAAATTCACACTAATGCAAAACATGTTATTCTATCAACTTTCTAAGTTTGTAAGAGCAATATTTAAAACAAATTCCCTATTTTTGGGCCTTTGTACCACTTTTATTTAAGGCTTTGTCCGGATTTCTTGCTCTAACAGGTTAATAGTTATAGGTTCATAGGTAGGTACTAGGCTATCTACCCGAGGGCATTTATAAGCCTAGCCAGAGTGTGTTGGCTTTTGCCGCCCCATTGATTAATTAACTGATCCTCTGTCAAACAGAGCCAATGAAGTGATCCCAGGGGTGTATTTTCTGTTACTCCATCCACTCGTCAAGGTTTCTCTTGAAGAGTGTTAGTGAGGGGCTCTGCCTAATGTAGATTGGAATTTTGTTCCAAAGCATGGGGAGTCTCTGTGACAGGAATCTATCCCTCCAGCATGTTCTATTTATTGTTGTGGCGAGGTTTAGCTCACTAGAGCGTGTAGCTCACAATGACTTGGATTTCTTTAGATGGAGCATGTCAATCAATTCTGAGTTGGACATGGCTTTGTAAGTCAGGCAGAGATCACCTCTGAGTAAGCGATATGCCACTGAGTACAGACGGAGTTTTTTCAGTCGGGATGCATAGGACATATGTTTGAGGCCAGTAATCCTCTTAGTGAGGTACTTTTGTGGTCTTTTCAGCTGTTGGAAGTGTCTTGTGAGGTACATCCCAAATGGGGCATTGTACTCTATGATAGGTCTGATGCGTGACGGGTAGAGGGACACTATAACCTCTTTATTTCTAGATGCGAACCCTTTAGTAATTAGATGGGCCACATAGAAGGATTTCCTAACTACTTTAGCAATATGATTGTCAAAAGAGAGATTACTATCTACCTGGGTCCCCAGATCTCTTATTACCTCTTCTGTATTAAGGGGGCTGCCACCTATGTGGTAATTCATGGGCGTTTTGTTTTTCCCAAATGGGATGACTATGCATTTCTTGGCATTTAGCTTGAGGCCATGACTTGGAGGATGTTCGTGTCAGCTGGAGAGTCAATTTTGGCTCCCAGTTTGCAGTCATCAATGAACTTGGTTAGCCATAGTCCTCCTGTGTTTGCCTGTACTTCAGAGAAGTATATGCCGAACAGTAAGGGTCCCAGGACCATGCCTTGTGGGACACCACTTGTGACTGGTCTAGAGTGAGACCTGGAGCCCACTATTCTTACCGTGTGAGTTCTATCTGTAAGCCAGTTGGCAACCCATCTTGTGACGTAGGGGTTTATGTTCAGGCTGGTGAGTTTTCCTGTAATACCCGTGTGGGGAATGGTGTTGAAAGCTTTGGCTAGGTCAAGGTAGGCTGTGTGAACCACCTTTCCCTCGTCTTTGGCCTTGGTGACTGTCTTGAAGAAGTCAATCAGGTTTAGTAGGCATGATCTGCCTTTAACAAAGCTGAACTGGGTCAGGTCAAGTGTTTGGAGATTCCCAATGTCTTTGTTAATGAGTTCCATGATGATGCATTCCATAGCCTTGCAGACCAGGCTAGTCAGGCTTATGGTGCGATAGTTACCAGAGTAAGTTGTGGCCCCTCTTTTGTGGAGAGGAATAATCATTGCTGTCCACCATTCTATGGGCACATAGCCTGTGGAGAGGCTGAGGTTGAATAGTGTGCTTAGGTGGGGGAGTTAGTTCGTTCTGTAGTTCATGCAAGGCGCAGCCTGGGACACCATCTGGCCCCATTAACACTGTGTTTTGGGCTTTTGAAAGGGCTGTTTTCACCTGTCCATCTGTGATTTCTGGGACACTACACTTTTCCAGTATTGTTGTGGGCCCTTTTGGGTGTGAGAGGGGGGTGAAGTTTGCACTGAATCTATCTGCCAGGATGTTGGCAATATCAGTAGGTTCAGTATATTATGTGCTATTTTTTACTAGTTCAGTACATATCTGTGAGTTGCCACTTAGATTCTTAACATAGCTAAAGAAGGCTTTGTGATTATCTTTTGAATCCTTGGCTTTTTTTCTTTCGAAGTTAGCCTTGGATGATTTTATGATGGACCTTAGTTTCTTACTGATACTGATCAGGGATGTCTTTCCTTCTGGGGAATTGCTTTTTTTTTCTGAACTAGTTTCCTCCTTCTATTATATAGCCTGTTTATGGCAGGGGTCCACCAAACTGGTTTCCTTCTCTTAGAGGAGTAAGGCTTGGTTTGCTAGGGATGGCATGATCCATGCATCCTTGTAGGTGCTCATAGAGTGCATTTGTAAAGGTTTCTGCATCTTGGGCAGCATTATCCTTTAGTGTGGGGGCTGTGAAACTTACCACCTCTGTCTTAAGTAAGGTGAAGTTTGCTTTAGAAAAGTTTTTTACTGTAGTTTCCTTAGTTGGGGGTGGTGGTGGGGTGTGGATATCCAGAGTGATTAGTTTATGGTCTGATCTAACCAGTGACAGGTTGACCTCTGGTGTGGAACACCTGTCGCCCATGTTGGTGATGACCAGGTCCAATATGTTTTCACCTTTGGTAGGTGAGTTTCCCAGCTGATCCAGGGCATTTGAGTTGAATTCCAGAAAGCGCTGGGCCTGGGAGTTTGTACTCGAGTAGTTTTCCCAGTGAATGGTAGGGTAACTGAAATCGCCCAATATCAGGGTGTTCGGTAGGACCTTCATGTTTTCCAGTGTCTCCAGAAAGGTGGAGTGGTGGTCCTGGGTCATGGAGGGTGATCTGTAGCAGGCCACAATTTGCATTGCAGATTTGCCCGATGTTAGTTGCACATGGATGATCTCAGAGGTATCATGCTGCACCACTAACCTGGAGGTGTAGGTATCCTTGATGAATATGGATACACCCCATCCTTTTTCTGTTTTGGTCCATGTTCTGTGGCCGAAACATGTGATATGAGTTGTAGCCTGGTAGTGCTGGGGTGCTCTCTGGAGCCTTAAACCAGGTTTCAGTTACTGCACAGATGTCGATGTTCTCCATACTGAGGAGTGCTTCGAGCGCGTGCATTTTGAGATTTAAACTCCTAGCGTTGAGTAACATAACCCTCAGTTTTTTGTTACTTGTGCTGTTTATGGAGGTGGGTTTGACTTTTGAGCCTTGCCAAAAAAAGGCACTATGGGGGCAGAAACAGCCTTGGCCAGTATTCGAAAGCCTAGGAGTGACAAGTGCAAGCCATCTCTTGCTAAGCAACATGGCTTGTCGAGCATGTTGTCCCAGGCTGACAGACACTGGATCCCCTTTGAATGACACAAGAAGCTTAGCCAATTGTTGAAATTGATATTTTTTTCTTTATACTGAGGTATCATTCTTGGTGAGGGCAGGATGCTACTCAGGGTCAGGGTCATACCAGCCTGTACTACATGATCAGAGAGTTCTTCCATGTCTCTTTTCATGTAGTCCAGGGAGGTACGTCTCAGGTCATTCACACCAACATGAACAATGACAAAGCAAAAGTATGACTAGGCTAACAACCACTAGGGTCTTTATAAGCCTAGTTGTGCAACCCAAATGTGACCCACAAATTTGATCTGCATAGGGGGGTGATTTATTGACTGCCTCTATCCATCATAGACATAGGCACCAGATCAGGGGTGAATTTCTGATTACCCATCCATTGGTCCAAGTTGCATTTAAATACCATTAGGGAAGAATTCTGATTCATGTATATGTGAATGAGCATTTTCTGAGAAATATTTCTGTCTCTTTACCATGTCCTATTTATATAACAAGCAAAAGTTAGACATTTTGATCCGGTGCTTCTGATGGTGTCTGTTTTGCAATGTGCAAAATAAGGTCTGGTGGTGCCTTGCATGCAAGGCAAAGATCACCACTCACACATCTGTATGATACTGAGTAAAGTGACAGACCTTTGAGGTGATCATTCTAGGACATTGTGTTGACTCCCTGTATTCTTTTGTAAAGAAGCTTTGTGGAAAATCCAGTTGCTGCATGTGTCTTGTCAGGTGCATACCAAAAGAGGGATGATATTGTATGATGTGTCTGATGAAGGCCAAATACAGTGGTATGATGACCTCGCTCCACCTAGATGCCATGCCGTTACTTATAAACTGAGCAACACAGAAAGATTTTCTTACTACCTTGACACCTATTGGGTAATGGCCAGGTTACTATCTGCATGAGTTCCTAGATGTCTGACCACTGAATCGACTTTTAGGCTTTTTTTATTGATGACGTAGTTACCCAGGGTGGCCAACTTCCCAAGAAGTTCTATAATTCATTTCTTGGCATCGAGCTTTAAGCCATAGCTTTGGCACCAATCATTTGTCTGTGTTAGACCTTCCTGAAGGGTGTTCTTTTCTTGGGTTGTGACTGCTCCCAGTTTACAATCACCTGAGAACTTAGTCAGCCAGAGGTCTTTGACATTGGCTTTGATGTTTGAGAAGTAGATGCCAAAGAGGAGTAGTTACAGCAGAGAAGCCTGAGGGACTCCACTGGTGAGTGGTCTCTTTGTGGAGTTAGCCTCATTGATCCAAACCTCTTAGGTCCCACCCTTGAGCCAGCTAGTTATCCAGCATGTTATAAAGGGGTTTATGCCTCATTCTGTAAGTTTGTTAAAAATACCCGAGTGAGTTATTGTATCACATGCTCTAGTCATATCTAAGAAGACAGTATACACTACTTTCCTTGCATACATTACCTTAGTAATCTTTTCAAAGGACCCCACCAAGTTCAGTAAGCATGAAATTCCTTAGACAAAGCCAAACTGTGCTGAATCCAATGCATTTATATATAAATTGTCATGGATACCTGGTTTAAAAATATTGAAAGAACACCATCAGTAGAAGGTTTCACATCTAGCATGCATTAAGACACACAAGAATAGATGAAGGCATACGGGAAGCTGGGTCTCTATATTCGTAAAACAAAATTTTACCTCCAAACTTGTTATGCAGAATAATGACTGGAATTCCTCCATGTCCAACTTAACATTAACAAAACCCCATATTGCATTGTTCATAGGTTCATAGGTTCCTAGATGTGTACTAGGCTAATGGCCCTGGGGCCTTTACAAGCCTAGCCATAGGATTATCCTGGCATAGTGCCACCTAACCTTAGTTCCCAGTGCCTCTGTCGAGTAGAGCCGCTGGAGTTCTCCCTGGGGTGAATTTTCTGTTTCCCATCCACTCATCAAGATTTCTCTTGAAGAGGGTCAATGAAGTACTCTGTTTGACATGTATGGGAAGTCTATTCCATAGCATGGGCAGTCTCTGGGTTATGAACCTGTCCATCCAGCATGTTCTGTCAATTGTGGTAATGAGATTGAGGTCTCTGGAGCATGTGGTGTAAAGGGATTGGGATTTCTTTAGATGTAGCATTTCTAATAGAGCTGGGTCAGACATGACTTTGTAAGTCAAGCAGAGATCACCTCTAAGTAGGTGATATGAGACAGAGAATAGTTGGAGTTTTTTGAGTCTGTCCATATAGGACAAGTGTTTAAGGCCTAGGATCCTCTTTGTGAGGTTCCTTTGTGGCCTCTCCAGTTGTTGCCGGTGTTTAGTGAGGTACATGCCAAATGGGGCAGTGTACTCGATGATTGGCCTAATGATAGAAGAGCAGAGGGAGACAATGACCTCTTTCTTCCTGGATGCAAAACCCTAAGTAATGAGATGTGCCACATAGAAGGACTTTCTGACCACAGTGCAATGTGGTGATCAAAAGAGAGGCTGCTGTCAACTTGTGTTTCAAGATCTCTTATAATGCCTTCTGTGTTCAGTGGACTACCATCAATGTGGTTATTCATGGGAACCGGGTTTTTCCCAAAGGGGATGACGACACATTTTTTGGCATTTTGCTTAAGGCCATGGTTCTGACACCAGTCGTTGGTCTCATTGAGGCCTTTCTGTAGGATGTCTATATCACATGGGGAGTTAGTAATAGCTCCCAACTTACAATCATCAGTGAACTTTGTCAACCAGAGTCTCTTTGTGTTGGCTTGGACTTCAGAGAAGTAGATACCAAACAGGAGAGGACCCAGGACCGAACCCTGTGGGACTCCACTCATGATTAGTCGGCAGTCTGACTTGGAATCAGCTACTTTCACACTGTGGGTTCTATCTGTGCAGTTTTCAACCCACCTAGTGATAATGCTTAGCTTAGTGAGTTTTTCTATGATTCCTGAGTGGGGAATGGTATCAAAAGCCTTGGCCAGATCGAGATAGGCGGTATGAACCACCTTGTCTTCATCCACAGCTCTGGCGACTGACTCAAAGAAGTCGATCAAGTTGGTCAGGCATGATCTACCGTTGACAAAACCAAACTGTGTGGAAGCTGCTTTTTATACTTTTGAAACTGTGTGGGATCCAGAGTTTGGAGATTCCCTATATCCTTGTTTATTAGGTCCATGATGATGCATTCCATAGCTTTGCATATTAGGCTCATCAGACTAATGGGGTGATCTTTCCCAGGGTCTGTAGTCACTCCACCTTCGTGGAGAGATATGACTGTAGCAGGGACAAAGTCTGAGGTGAGGCTGTGATTAAACAGGGCACACAGGTGAGGTGCCAGTTCACTCTGTAGTTTATGTATAACACAGCCAGGGATATCGTCAGGTCCCATAGAAGCTGTATTCTTGGCCTTGGACAGCGCTGTTTTGACCTGTGCAGCAGTAATACTGGATGCCTGGCAATCTACTGGTATTGTGATTGGTCCTTTGAGGCAGGGAAAGAGGAGTAAAGTTGGCACTGAATCTGTCGGCCAGTATATGGCAATATCTGTTGGCTCGGTATAGGAAGTACTATTGTACAGTAGCTCAGAGCAAATCTGAGTTTTGCTGTGGAGATTCTTTACATAACTATAGAAGGCCATGTGGTTGTCTTTGCTATCTGCTGCAATTCTGATTTCATAGCTAGCTTTAGAGGATTTGAGGAGGGATCTCAACTTTTTGTTGAGGCTGATAAGGGAGTTTTTATAGTCATGGGACTTCACATTATTCCGCATCAGTTTCCTCCTTCTGTTGTAGAGTTTGTTTATGGCAGGGACAACCAGATTGGCTTCCTTTTTTTGGAGGAGAGCATCTTAGTTCTATTAGGTATGGTGAGATCCATGCATTTGTGTACATGTTTGTACAGTGCATTGGTGTATGACTCGGCTGTCATACAACTATTCTCCATTTGCATGTATGCCGTGAAGTTAGCCACCTCTGTTTTTAGGAGCCCAAAGTTAGCTTTGGAGAAGTTTTTCATGGTGGATACCTTTGCAAGGGGGGTGGGGTGGGAGGGAGGGAGGTATGTGGATTTCCAAACTGATTAGATTGTGGTCGGATCTAACCAGGGAGGAGCAGACTATTGGTGTAGAGGTTGCCCATGTTAGTAATGACCAGGTCAAAGATGTTGCTACCTCTAGTGGGGGCAAGAACGAGCTGGTCCAGGGCATTGGAATTAATGAACTCCAGGAAATGTTGGGCAAGTGTATTGGTACATGAGTAGGTTTCCCAGTTAATGGAGGGGTAGTTGAAGTCGCCTAGTAAGATAGTGTTAGGATGGACCCTAATATTCTCCAGGGTGCTTAGGAACGTAGATTGTGAGTCTTAGGACATGATTGGTGACCTATAGCAGGCTATGATGTGAACCGCTATCTTACCCAATGTTAGCTGCACCTGAAGTATCTGTGATGCGTTATGTTGGGCTACCAGTCTTGAGGTGTTGGCATCCTTTATGAATATGGAAACACCACCACCTTCGAAGCTTCGGTCCAAGTTATGGGGCCGAAAGATGTGAAATGAGTTGTAGCCTGGTAGTGCAGGGGGTGCTTTCTGCTGCCTTGAACCAGGTCTCCGTTACAGCACAAATTTAGATGTTCTCCATTTTAAGAAGTGCTTCGAATGAGTGCATTTTGAGATTTAGACTTCTAGCGTTGTTTGTAGCTGTTGCAGTGATAATTTGGTTTTTGGAACACTGCCTAAAACATGCACTATAGGTGTGGTAAGAGCTTTGGCCAGTATCTGGAAGCCCGGGGTGACAGATGCAGGCCATTTCTGGCAAAGCATCGAGGTCTGTCAGTCATGTCATCCCAGGCACACAGATACTGGATCCCATTAGAATGATACCAGAAACTTAGCCAATTGTTGAAATCAATAATTTTCTGCTTGTACTGTGGTATCATTCTAGGTGATGGTAGGATGCTGCTCAGGGCTAGGGTCATACCCACCTGGGCTACATAATCTGAGAGCTCCTCCATGTCTCTTTTCATGTAGTTCAGGGAAATATGTCTCAGATCATTCACACCCACATGCACAATGACAGAGTCATATTTGTACCTGTTGTTGAGGGACCTCAGTGCATGTGTTATTTGATGGATCCTGACACCTGACAGGCAGCTGACTGTTACTTTCTTCTTAATCAGTCTAGTGAGTGGGATGTCAGTGTGCCTTACTATTGAGTCACCTATGACTAGTGTGTTGGGCATGCTGTTTTTCCTTAGGGGTTTGATTGTGTGTCTTGTGATTAGTGTTGTATTGTGGTGGCTGAGTGCATTTCTGCCTTGGAGGTCTCTGCTGCTTGTGTAGATTTGTATTGAGAGCCTCCACGATGGTGGGTGTGTGGTTTGTGGTTTTATGTAAAGGTAGTGCTGGTGTGTGTTCTGGAGGGCTATGTGTTCCATGTGGTGTGGTGCAAGTGTTGACCTTATCCTCTTGACCAGCTATTCCAGTCTTGGCTGGAGAGTGTGTGGCTTCCAATTTGGATATATAAGTGCATCTCTCACAAGTCTGAGTGTTAGGAGGTAAGAGGAGAGGGTTGTCGATGTACATGAGGCAGTTACTACATTGCCTCAGGATGCCCAAGTTCACCAGGTTAATAGGAGAAAGCACAGGGAACTGACCTTTACACATGCCTGTAGGGGTGGGCATTGATAATAAGTACTGGATCTGTTTCCTTGTAGAATGTTTAGTGCTGGTAGCAGTTTTGTGTGCTACAATAATTGCTACAAGAAGTCTGATAAAGTGCTAGACTAACAAGCTAGTATAAGTGCAGGAAAGGAGAGAACTAGCAGATCTAAGGAGCAAATTGAAGAGCAGGCTTTGGCACTGCTCAGGAGCTTACAAACAGTCCTGGATACAGCAAGTCTGTATCTGGACTAGACTAGTTACAGAAAGGTGGGAAACAAGTGCAAACACGGGCCTGTAGCTATCTACAGGACCCCTTCTGTGTTGTCCTTGGCCCATACCTACAATTTGAATAGTTTGAAATTTCTAAGCATTCAGTTGAACACTGTTCTCCTAGGGGAAATTAAATACCCCTTCTTCAACTGGGAAACGTATACATCCCATTAATAGGTTAGTACTAGGCTAACTGCTCTTGCAAGTCATTTTAAGCCTTAGCCAATTATCCCTTGAGAGACTCAAACCCTGCACCTTGTGTTTGTAAGGCAAACACCTTAACTATTAGGCCACCCTCCCAGGTATCAAGAATGGCAAGAGATTTCTGGATTCCATGAATACAACATTTCTACACCAGCTAGTGCATACCTCTACTAGGGTTGGCAAAATACTCATTTTGATATACACTAATATGGGACAGCTCAGTCACCTAAGAGATGTTACCTCATCCATAGTTAAATTAGACCACGAATCAGTCATTTTCAACATGTCTAAAGCCAGAAGCATAGTCCATTAACTCAAAATTTACAGATTATGCTAAAGTTAAGCTACTGAAACTGTGTGACCACCTAGCGAAATTCAATATTCCCTTCCACCCTGATGATCTCTCTAGGGATGTGAAATCCTTCACTGCAAAATTCTATGCCCATGTAAATGAAATCTGTAAAGATACTTCTGGTTCCCCCCAAAACAAATACATCAAGTATAAAAATAAATTTCTGTGGTAGAACCCAAATATAAACCGCCTCTATAATAAAAGGAACAAAAAATCATTGAATGTAAAAATAAATGGCACCCTCCAAATGCCAAAAAAGCTCATGGCAATCTGAAAAGGGACTTACCAGGCTGAGGAGTGGTGATTCATCACTGTAATGTAGCAGAAATTTCCTGAGGCCCAAGAGCAAAATAAGTGTTTTTATTTTACATTTGTTTCATTGAATTTCACTTCTTAATGCTCATAGTTGTCCTAAACAGCTAATCTACTACATTTTGCACTATTATAAAGCTTCTTTACTGATTCACTGCATTCTTGTACAGTTTTATACCGTTTAACTGTATTTTCATTGCTAAGTTGTGTTTCATTACTGTGATTGCATTTTTACTGAATTACTTAACTGTAAACTGCTTTGTTTTCATACTGAGAGTTGTATTTTCTCTTTGTGAGTGCTCTGTCTTAGCTTTTCTGTGCATTTTCTGTGAGATTTCTGTGTTCTAGTCAAGTAGCATAGTCTGGATATGGGTTTGCTGCATCCAGGCCTGGTTGTTTTGATTGCTGAGTTTCCTGTCAGCCATCTTATGTTGGTACTGGCCTGTTGTTTCTCTGTTGGTGAGAGTAACAGGGCTCCCTGACATTCTCTAGCATGAGTGATTTGTTGAAAGTGCAGGGGCTAGGAGGACTGGGTAGTAATCTGAACTTCTTGAGTCTTCCATCTTTTCTGATTTTTAAGCCCTGTGTTTGCACAGGCTGTGCTTGTTTTTACCAGGCTGAGGAGTGATGATTCATTACTGTAATGAAACAGAAATTCCCCAAGGCTCCAAGAGCAAAATATATATATTTTTATATTTATTTAATTGAATTGCACTTCCTTATGCTTATAGTTGTGACACACAGCTAATCTACTACATTCTGCACTGTTATAAAGCTTTTTTACTGTTTCACTACATTCTTGTGCTGTTTTATACTATTTTAAATGTATTTTCATTGCTAAGAAGTGTTTCATTCATGTAACTGCATTTTTACTGAATTACTTAACTGTCAACTGCTTTTTTCATACTGAGTTGTATTTTCAGTTTGTGAGTGCTCTTTATGTGTATTTTCTGTGTTTAATTCAAGTAGCATAGTCTGGATACAGGCTTGCTGCATCCAAGACTGATTGATTTGCTTGCTGAATTTCCTGGCAGCCATCTTGTGCTGGTAGGAGCCTGCCTTCTCTGTTAGTGAGAGTAACAAGACTGCCTGACCTTTTCTAGCATGAGTGACTGGTTGAAAGTGCAGGGGCTAGCAGGACTGGGTAGTAATCTGAGCTTCCAGATTCTTCCATCTTTTCTGGTATTTAAACTGTGTATTTGCAGGGGGCTGTGCTCATTTTTAGCAGGCTGTGGAGTGATGATTCATCACTGATGTAGTAGAAATTCCCTGAGGCTCCAAGAGCAGAATAAGTGTTTTTTTTTACATTTATTTCATTGAATTGCACTTTCTAACACTTAGAGTTGTGCTATACAGCTAATCTACTACATTTTGCACTGTTATAATGCTTTTTTACTGTTTCACTGCATTCTTGTACTGTTTGTTTTAATTGTATTTCCATTGCTAAGTAGTGACTATTTATTTAACATTTGCTTACCGAGAAAGTCTGACTTGGAACAAGACAATTTTCAGTGGAGGCCCAGGAAAAATGCTCCAGATGCATGTATTTGTATCATGGGAGGAAATGGAGCACACAGAGGAAACCCACATGAAGACAGGGAGGACATGCAGACTCTACACAGAAGACATCCCAGCTGAGAACTGAACCTCTTGCTGTTAGGCAACAATTCATACCGCTGCACCACTGCACCATCCAGTTTCATTACAGTAACTGCATTTTTACTGAATTACTTAACTGTAAACTACTTTTTTCATACTGAGAGTTGTACTTTCTGTTTGTGAGTGCTCTGTCTGTGCTTTTCTGTGCATTTTCTGGCAGCTTTCTCTGTTGTAGTCAAGTAGCATAGTCTGGACACAGGTTTGCTGCATCCAGGCCTGGTTGTTTTGTTTGTTGAGTTTCCTGGTAGCCATCTTGTGCTGGTAGGGACCTGCCTTCTCTGTTAGTGAGAGTAACAGAGCTGCCTGACCTTCTGTAGCACTAATGACTGGTTAAAAGTGCAGGGGCTAGCAGGAGTGGGTAGTAATCTGAGCTTCTAAATTTTTCCATCTTTTCCAGTATTTAAATCCTGTGTTTGCAGAGGGGGTGTGCTTGTTTTTACTAGGCTGAATAGGGCTGATTCATCACTGTGATATAACAGAAATTCCCTGAGGATCCAAGAGCAGAATAAGTGTTTTTTTTTACATTTATTTCACTGAAATTCACTTTTGGGTGGGTAATGCACATGTTTGTGCATTGCGCACCACCACTGTGCTGATTTAACCCATTGCAAAGTATTCCTGCTTCAACTTTTCCCTTACTAGCACTCACTTGATCCTGAGGTAGTATAGCTTCTTTACAGCCTCTGTAAAAATACAAGCTACTAGTACCCATCTCAGATCTTTCCACCTTCACCTCCCTTAGTTCAGTTAGCTCATCCCCCTCACCGACTCTAACATATATGGATGGAAAGTTTCCTACATTTTCTCCTGCCAATCTGGTTGATATGGGCTTCCTGAGACAGTGTAGCAAATGTTTCATGTACACAGACAACCGCCTCTTACTGCCACCTACAAGCACAAATTGTAAGAGATGCAATTACATTAAAAACCTGGAGTCTATGCTCACTCCCAGTATACCTGGCATTAAGAAGGTTGTCTGCACAAGCACCACACCTCAACGATCACCCAGACCAACACAACACATACCCACATATGCAGAGGTTCTTAACAAAAACATACCTAAACAAAAGAGATCTCCGAGACAAAAACACAGGCAAACTACACAGCCTACCACACCACACACCACACATAGTCCACACGGCTGTAATTCACAGCCATTAAGGCTTAATCATAAATCCAATATATTAATCATAGGAGACTCCATTGTGAGACACACAGATGTGCCCCTCACCAGGCTGGATAAGGAGAAAGTCATGATAAGTTGTCAGGTGCCAGAATCTGCCATATCACCCATGCACTTAAGTCCCTCAAGAAGTATTGCTATGACTCTGTCATAGTACATGCTGGTGTGAATGACTTGAGATGTACCTCTCTGGACAATATGAAGAGAGACATGATCAAGCTCACTGAATGTGTTCCAGACAGGTATGTCCCTAGCCTTAAGCTGCATTCTTCTGTCACCCAGAATGATGCCTCAATACAAACAAAAAATGATGACTTTAACAATTGGCTTAGTTTCTGGTGTCATTCTAAGAGGATCCAGTACCTGTCGGCCTGGGAAGACATGATTGACAGACCATGATTCTTTGCCAGAGATGGCCTGCATCTGTTCCCCTTGGGCTTTGGGCTCCTGGAAAAGGCTCTTGCCTCCCCCATAATGCCTTTTTAGGCAATGTCTTGAGGTCAAAACTACCAACATGAGAAACTCATCTAAACACAAATTAAAGGTCATGCTGCTAAATGATAGGAGTCTCAACATGAAACTGCACTTATTGCAAGCATTCTTAACCATGGAAGATGCTGACATTTGTGTAGTCACAGAAACCTTGTTCAAAGCTGTAGGGAGCACTCCAGCCTTACCTGGTTACTCATCCTTTCATACATACAGACCCCAAACTGAGACCAGCAAAGACAAAGGAGGTGGTGTTTCAATATATATTAAAGATATACACACTTCCAGACTGTTCAAATAGTATGACACACAGGAGATGCTCCAGGTGTAGTTAACAGTTGACAAGACCCCTATTCAAATCATAGTAAGCTACAGGCCCCCAACGTTGGCTCAGGATGCCCACACCGCCCATCTTGACCTTTTTGACTCTATTAAGATTCAACCATATACCCGGATCCTGGGCGATTTTAACTACCCAAGCATTGATTGGAAGAACTACTCAAGCCAGAACACCAATACTCACAGATTCCTTGACTTCATTAATGCCAATGCCTTGCACCAGCTCGTTGACATCCTTTCACAAGAGGTGGCAACATTTTGGACTTGGTACTAAGATCAGACCACAAAGAGGTCACTTTCGAAGTCACCATCTCCCCTGACCCCCCCCCCCACTAGGGTTAAGCAAAAACTTCTCCATAGCTGATTACAACCTTGTGAGGGAACGTCTAAACAGCTTCACAGCTCCCTCTCCAATAGTAGGAACTGACGCTAATGTCCAAACCTACACTAAAGTACTATACAACCATTTATATAAATGCATGGCTTCAGCAATATCTGACAGGACAAAATCCTCCTCTTCAAGGAAGAGTAAACCTGTCTTGTGGACATTGGCTATAAATAAACTCTACAAGAAAGGAAAACATTGCTGTCCAGGACCAAGAAGAAACAGGTGCCAAATTGGAAGCAATTTCTCATTGGCCTACACAGGCAAATAAGGGTATTAGTGAAGTTCTGCAAAGCTAACTTTGAGTGCAAATTGGTCATATCTTCTAAAAACAATCATAAGGCCTTCTTCATATATGTCTGCAATCTAATAGGAAAACCCAAATCTGCTCAGAACTGATAGACACGGACACTGCATGCACAAATATCATGAATATAGCCAACCTTCAGGCAGATAGGTTCAGTGAAAATTTCACCCCTTTGATCCCCCCATCAGTAATCCAGGATATCCCCATCACAAGCCCACACTCCTTATCTCTAGGTAACAAGTCATTACCACCCTCTCTAACCCTAAAAATACAGCTTCCTGCATCAACTCAAGCAGGAACTTGCAGCACCATTAGGCATCCTATTCAACCTAAGCCTAAGTACTGGTTTCATCCCAGCCGAGTGGAGGATGATCACCATCATCCCTCTGCACAAAGGTGGAGTGCCCACTGATCCAGGCAATTATAGACCCATAAGCCTAACTAGCCAGATTTGCAAAGCATGGAATGCATTATCATGGACCACATTAACAAGGACATTGGCAACCTCCAAATGCTTGATCTTGCACAGTTTGGTTTTGTCAAGGAGAAATCATGTCGATTAAATTTGGTAGACTTTTTTGAGTCAGTCAACAAAGCCATGGATGAGGGGAAGATGGTGCACACCACCTACATTAACCTGGCCAGGGCCGTTGACACATATACCCCATTCAGGCTTAATAGATAAACTATCCCAGCTTGCCATAAATCCATATGTGACCAGATGGGTAGCTAACTGGCTCACTGATAGAACTCACTGAGTTAAAATAGGAAAAGCTACCTCAAGTATTAGACCTGCAATGAACAGCATACCCTAGGGATCAGTGTTGGGGCCCCTGCTGTTTGGGATATACTTATCCGAGGTGCAAGCCAAAACTAGAGGTCTATGGCTGAACACGTTTGCAGGTGGCTAGAAGCTGGGTGTTGTCATCAACACCCCTAGTGATGCAGATATACTACAAGAGGGTCTCACCCAGATAAATGACTGGTTCCAGAAACACAGCCTCAAACTAAATGCCAAAAACTGCATCATCAACCTCTTTGGGGAGAGTGACATCTCCACAAATTAATACACTGATAACAATGTCCTAAGCACGTAAGCAGCTGTGAGGGACCTAGGCACCCAAGTTGAGAGCAATCTAACTTTTGACCACCATGTTGCCTCCATTGTATGGAGAGCTTTCTACATGGCTCACCTCATTAGTAAGGGTATTTCTTCCAGGAACAAGTCATAACTTCCTTGTGTTCCTCTCTTATCAGGACCTTCATCGAGTATAATGCCTCTTTTGGCATGTACCTCACCAAGCACATGCAACAGCTGGAGAGAGCACAGAGGTTCCTGACCAGGAGAATCCTGGGCTTCAAAAGTCTGTCCAACACAGATAAGCTAGAAGTCCTGTCCCTCTACTCCATCTCATACAGACTCCTCAGAGGTGATCTATGTCTGGCATACAGAGCAATCTCTGAACCCACCTCCCTGAAATTGCTGCATATCCACAAGCCAAACTCCACTCAGATGACCCATGTGCAAAACTTCAACTTGATCTGTGACATCAATGGGACTTGCTGGCATTCAGATTTGTCTCCCAGAGACTCTCCCATCTGTGGAACAGACTCCCTCTCCACATCAAGCAGAGTACTTCATTATCCCTCTTTAAGAGGAACCTGGATGACTGGATGTGAAATAGCAAATACATCCATGAGACTCCACCTATGTCCCTGCTGGACAGGGGCATAGGATGCTAACTTGTGGGAACAAGGGTTAATTCATTGTCTAGGCTTATAAGGGCCTCTGAGGCAGTAGCTTAGTAACTTGCTGTGATCTTATGAGCCTATGGTCTCTGGTTTGTGATCAAATCAAAGCTACATATGAGGTAAAAATAGTCATCCAGGCAAAAGATAATCACAAATCCTTCTTTAACTATGTTAGAAACCACTGAAATATTGCTCCAAACTGTGCAGAGCTAATAGTAAATTATATCACATACTCTAGTCCTCAGGACACACCAATCTACTAGCAGATAAATTTAGCTAAACTTCAAAATCCCATCCCAGCACACACACACACACACACACACACACACACACACACACACACACACACACACACACACACACACACACACACACACACACACACACACACACACACGCATGCACTCACAGATCACACACCAACATCAACATCCCCCCTCAAATCTCACAGGATCTATTCCTCAAAGCACTATCCATGACCAGAACCACTGATTCTATGGGGCCTGATAAAATACCAGGATTCTTACTGGTCAGTCTGAAGCAGGACCTATCAACCCCCCTGAGGAGGCTCTTCAGTATAAGTTGCCAATTAGGGTTTGTACCACATGAGTGGAGGACTGCAACAGTCATCCTCATGCACAAAGGTAGGGCATCAATTGACCTGGGTAATCGTAGATCTATAAGTCTCACCAAGTTAATCTGTAAGGCCATGGATAGGGTCATTATGGAAATAATAAATAAAGATATAAGAAACTTACCAATTCTTGACTCAAGACATTTTTGTTTTGTCAAGGGCAGATCCCACCTAGTTAATTTGGTTGACCTCCTCAGTGATGTTAGTGAAGCATTGGATAAGGGAAATGTCTGTATACACTGCATATCCAGACCTTGCAAAGACATTCTTCACCATCCACCACTCAGACATAGTTGAAAACTCACCCAGCTAAATGTAAATCTCTACATAACTCTTTGGATAATATCAAATTTTTGGAGGCCAAAGCCAATATTAAGGCTTATGTCTGACCACGTTTGCAGATAACTGTAAAGTTAATGTCATCATAAGGTCTCCAGAAGATACCAAGATCCTTCAGGAAGAACTATCCCAAACAAACTGCTGGAATTAAAAAAACATAACCCAAACTAAACAGCAAAAGATGTATAATTGTGTCCTTCAGCAAGCATGATGTCCCTTGCAACTAGCATATCAACAGCACATCCCCTGAAAACTGACCCACTTTTTAGGGACCAGGGAGCCCATATGGACAATTAGCTCTCATATAATCAACATGTATCCACTGTTGTAAGAATTTTTTTTTTCTTTGCTCAACTTATTCGTAAGGGTATGTCATAACTTCTTAGTAAGGGTATGTCATATAAGTCCAGGGAAGTGATCATTCCACTGTATTCTGCACGTATCTGCAATCATTTAGTATAATGCCCCCCTTTAGTATGTACCCATCCAAAGACCTGACACAACCTGAGTGATCACAATGCTTTCACAGTAAGAAAGTCAATGATCTAAATCACAAAAGGCACACTGATCATCTGAAAGCGTCAGCCCTCTTTTTAGTATCTTAACAGGTTACTGACAGTTGAGCTCTGCCTCACTTGCAGAACCTCTACTGACCCCATCCTTTTAGATCTAGTACACATCCACAAGTCCAGTACTGACAGAAACACTCACTCAAGAGATCTTAATTTTTTCTGCAACTTAAATAGAACATACTGGAGGACTACACATGTCTCACAGAGAATTCCACTTTTCTGGAATCATCATCCTCGCCTTGTAAAGAAAAGCACATCTCTTATTCTGTTCAAGTGTAATCTGGATGAGTGGATGAGAAATTGAAATTCACCCTTGGCTTGCCACTCCTGACACTTATAGACAGTGGTAACATGTAAACATCTGCCAGTGCTAATTGCATATCCATGCCACACACTGCATTTAAACGTAAATAAGTACATTTTCATGGCTGGCAACAGTGTTGCAGGCCAGGAAACCATGTAATACAACACGGATAGCAATCCCGTTTAACTAAGAGCACAGTAGGTTAGCAGGTTTGCATGGAATGCCACAATGATCACCAGAGCTTGGCATATAATATTCCTCATAGCTCTTCATCTCTTAGTGCAAGAACTCTGGACAAAGCACAACATAATGAGTTGAAATGACCCAGAAATATGGACAGATTTTACATATCTGCTCTTTTAAAATTAGAAGTATGCTAGAATAACAAGGTTTGTGTGCAGATACATTTTCTGAAGGATTTGAAGTCTGAAATTCAAATGTATGTAATTATTGCATGACATCGGTCCTGAGATCATCACAGTGATATGGTAGAAAACCACAGGTTTAATAAGGAATACACCAAAAGCTGTATAAGGTAAAACATCTGAATATTCCATGCAAATCTGGACAGTTAAGAGGTATGATAGTTATGTATATGGTCCAAACACAGTACAGGACAGTGTATACTGTGCAGAGTATTGTGAAATACCATACCTGGCATTCTGTACTGAAGTTGCATAAATGATCTGTAAGAGTACATGGACTGCCATGTAAAATAAACACTCAGAGGAAGTGTGTGTATTGAACAGGGACACAGATGAATTGTAGGAATGAACACAGGGAAAGAGGACAGGTGAAACAACCTAATGTATAGCAGAGGGACTTCACAGTGAAAATGTGTATTATGTGACTGTCACACAAGGTAGCCTAACAATGGGGAAGATACCTGCATGAGATAAGCATCCTTACATGAGCAATGCAGAGGACATCTATCAGGGCTGTGATATACAATTGGGGTAGGGTGTATACTGTGAAGCTGTACAAACTGATTTGCCTGAATATGAGTGTAATCTCAGCAGAGGTCTCCAGCAAGTGGGACACAGGTAAAGGCTCATTAAAAGAAGCAAGCACAGACATGGGCAATATCAGAATAATATGAGCTGTAACATCTACTGGAAGTGTTAGGAGAGCCACTGCTATACCTGCATGTGACATTATGATCAATACAGGCTAGCTGACTGGTGTGCATGGCAGATATATATGTTACCATCCACACCATTACAAATGTTACCCATGCCAGTAATGTCAAACAGCTATGTATGTACTGTGTGCATCACTGAAACAGGTAGTACACATGCATCTGGTGTAACATACTCAGTAGTTGTGTTACATACAAGGAAGTAGCCAGAACTGTGACCACATCCTGGTGATGTTCCACTTACCATCTATCCCAGAATGCAGGTCACATACCTACTGGTCTGATTATAGGGTGTGATGGCTGCATTATACTTGGGTTGTGTGTTTATTTCCTGACATAATAAATCCACCCATGTTTTTGCGTCATTGCAGGTATTGCCATGTCTGTGGCAGCAATCTTTGGTGTGTGTTGATACTGTCTGTATTATACTAATATCACAGTTGGAGTCAATGACTGCCCACAATCTGTAGTACTTCAGACAGCTGTTTGAACAAAGGATGCTTATGTCATCTGTGATGTCTGTCATTTAAATAATGGACAGGAAAGGGTGTGGCAGATAGCCTTGATGTGTGGACCTGATCACTGAACCTGAAATAAGGGTCACTTCATAAGTTTTAACCTATTTAGATGTCATGCATATGACACAGTGGTCTGTCCACAGTGGTCTGATAATATAGGTGTTTATGGCCACATCGGACAGTGTTGAGGGAATACCTCAGTGTGGATTTGTGTCAAATGCCTTGGGCTTGTCAAGTTCAAATGGATGATAGTGCTGTTGTCATGCATGTCCTCAATGGCCTCTTTCAGGACAACTAACAGGTGTAACAGACATTGTTGAGAGGGTGGCTTAATGGCTAAGGTGTTTGCCTTACAAACCCAAGGTGCAGGGTTTGAGTCTCACAAGGGATAATTGGCTAGGCTTAAAATGGCTCGTAAGGGCAGTTAGCTTAGTACTAAACTATGAACTATGAATTATGAACCTATATAGCATTAACAATTCACACAGGTGTGTTGCACACAGCTGGGATATTACTAGTGTCCATTCAGAAAAGGTCTATGATGACATGTTGGCCTACCTCACAGATGAGAAGAGTCATGATGTGTTGATACATGCATGCATCGAGTGCTGTCTTTCCCAACTCAGATGGATGCATGTTGGTGTACACCCTTTTATAGGAACATAGTTTGTGTGAAGGGTGTGTTGAAGTGTGTATTTAACCATGTCAGGAAGGTGTATGTGATGTGTTACATGACAGGCAATCTGTGATCTTATCACAGCTCATTAATTCTGTGTGATAGGCCTGGATGGGGGCTAATAAGACAGTGCACATACTGGCTACCCTGATCTGGGTTAGGGTTTGAACACAATCCCCCACACAGATATCATTGAGAAACTCTCTCAGATGGGGATTAAACCTTACATCATTAGGTGGGTAACCAACTGGCTCACTGACAGAACACATACTGTGAAAGTTGGTGGATTAGCCTGCACCAGTAGAGCTATCACCACTAGGGTACCCCACGGATCTGTGCTTGGACCTTTACTGTCTGGAATTTATTTCTCAACAGTTCAACTAAAGTATACTGCCTTTGGCTTACCACATTTGCTGATTCGGCCATACTGGGTGCAATCATTGAGTCCACCTATGATGATATACTACAGGAAGGGCTAACATGGACAAATGATTGGTGACAAAGCCACATGGTCTACAGATAAATGCAAAAATGTGTCTTTATTTTGTCCTTCTGCAAAGTGGTATTCCCTGCTAATTACAGCATTGACAACAGTCCTGCTATGTTGAAACCCAGTGATGCAAGCGTTGGAAACAGACGCACATGGCAATCTGAACTTCAACCACTGAGTGTCCACACTGGTTTTGAAAGCCTATGTTGTGCACATCAGAAGTCATGGCATCATATTCAAATCTGATGATTATATTACAACACTGTACGTGAACATCATCAGAAGACTAATATAGAGTACTGTGGGCAGTTATTGACTCCAGCTGTGATATTAGTATAATAATATCACAAACCGGGAATGTAGAGAAGAAGATTAGTAAGTTGAAGTAAAAAAATAGAAGTTGAAGTTATGGAGTGCCTGTGAAGTGAAGGATTTGGTGTTGGTCTAACACAGGTTACATCACAGCATGATGGAACAAGTCCCCAAAGTAAGAAGAAATAGGAAGATCAGGAGACATCTGAAGAAGAAATATGGACACGGGAAAGCAAAAGAGATTTAATATGTTGTAATATTTATGCAAAGGAGAAAGCAAAACTAATTAATACAAAAAGAGCAGCACCAAAGTTATTTGAAGAGAAATACAGGCAAAGGAATCTGGACATGGAAAACTTTACAATACAAAAAATAAGACAAAGAGGAAAAGTAGAAAGGAGATTAGTAATGGAGAAGATAAAGAAATAAAATCTGAGGTCATGGAGTACCTGTGAAATGAAGGATTCAGTGTTGAAAATCTAACTCAGAAAACACCACAGCAGGATAGACCAATGGACACCCAAATTAAGGAGAGACCAGTGGGATGGGAAGCAACAGGACAATTGTCATATGATGATATTTTGGAGCCTTTCACAGAAAACCAGTATAAACATTCACTTGAAGTTGGACAGCAAGAGAAGGCACAGGATAATGTGACAACTCTGACGCAGTTAATGTTGAGGAGTGATAGGCCAGTGAGTTTCCATATGACAGCGCAATGAATGACAGAGGATGAAATTGAAGAGAATGTGTCACAGGAAGATGCTCTGGAACTTTCTATAGAATGCCCACAGGAACTGGAGAACAAAGAATGTGCCCTCAGTTTAGAAGAGAATGAGCTAAGAGAAGAGGTGCTTGATTTAATAGAGATTGATCGATATATTAAGATCAATGAAAGCAATAAGCTGCAGAAGGTCAATAAAACCCAAAAAGTTAGAAGTCTGATAAAACAAATGAACACAGTAATTAGGACTGTGCATAGAGATCCATGTGATATAACAGAAGCAAACAGGATATAATACTGTACAGCTAAATTAATAACAGATAAAATTCTAGCACAAGCACACAGCGTAGTAAGGGAAAAAAGGGGAGAAATTGAATGCCGTCATGGAGGTATCAAATAGAGAAAACCATAAAGCAGTTAAGACAAGAAGTGTCACTGTTAGAAGAGTATAGAAAAGGGAACAGATCAACAAAAATACTCAGAAAGATAGACGTGATAAAAGCAATGTGCAGTATTATAACGGATCAGGATTTATTGTGCACTATTGCACATAATAAACTTAAAATAGCATAAGCAGAAAACCTTAGAAGATACACGGATAAATATAGAGGAAAAGTACAAAATAAGCAATTTATTGATGACCCCAAAAAGTTCTATAGAGGATTGGGAAATAAGGTAAAAGGAATTGAAAGACCACCCCAAAAAAGAAATGGATACATTTTGGAGAAATATCTTTGAAGATCATGTGGGATATCGACAAACTCAGTAAGCAGAATAAAAACTAGAATGACCAGCAGATGCAGGGTGGTATCCAATGAGACGGAGCCCAAATAATGAAAAAATTCTTTACTCAATCCAATGATCAAAATGAAGTACAAACACACATAAAGTCACAGTTTAAAAATGATAAAACAACAAGTTAAGTGCTTTCGTCAATACTCAGACTTCTTCAGAACAGTGAATTGCTGGCTGATAACTCCTTAAATACACACCCAGTCAATTAGTAAAATATTACCCCACATCATTTCCTTTCAATTAAGAAACATCACAGGAAGTGTAAGGTAGTAGTGAATACTCCCCTGTTTGCAAGTACACAAAAAGTCAACTAACCAAATGTTAAATCAATAGTGTCACATGTAAAGAATGTTATAAGGCAAAAATACCAATAACAATATAAATAAATCATAACATAAATAACTGTTTAAGTTTCAAAAGTGGTGCTATAGAAATTATATCATTAAGACCTGGAGGGGAGTATGCATTCAGTCTGATCTGCCACTTTAACTCAATGTACTCCAAATATTCCTCAACAGGTCCGCCCCTTTGTCCCAAATCAACTTGTTCAAGAATAAAAAAACTAAAACTGTGATTACTTTGGTCATTAATATGCCTAAATAAAGCATTCTTCATATTTTTCTGCTTGATGTCATATAAATGTTGGTAGACTCTAAGTCTAAAAGCATTTTTTGTTTTCGACATAATAACCTTGGCAGTTTTTACATACTGCAATATAAACAACCCCCTTAGTATAGCAAAACATTTTCTTTTTATTAGTAATGGATCCAAAATTCTTAAGATTAAATTTGTCTGTATCCATCATGAAAGGGCACTGGGGACATCTACCACATTTATACGTGCCACCTCTAGTGAGATTAGGTGTACCTTTTTCAAATAGTCCTTTTATTGATGTACTCTTTTTATAAACTATAGTGGGTCTCTTACCTATCTTGTCCAAGACCCCAATGTCATTATCAAAAAACCTTCCAATATTTATGTATTATGTATTTGATTTCTTCAAAATCTGCAGAATATGTGAGTGTCAATGCATGTGTAAAAATAGTATTATTGTGCCTCACATTGTTGTGGCCATCCCTATTGCCCAATAGGGCTCTAAAGTGTCCACTGGTCCTCTTATTTATAACTTCCTGAATGATGTTTGATAGAAAAGGCTCTGGATAACCTCTTCTCTGAAACATATTGGACAAATTGTCACATTCCTTGGTAAAGTCATAAATGTCAGACACCATCCTGGCCAATCTAACACATTGGCCTTGACCAGGGCCTTCTTCTGGTGCAAAGGATGTGCACTAGTAAAATGTAATAATGTGTTAGAATAGGTTGGTTTCCTATATAGTTGGGAAATAAAACAGTTGTTCACATAATCTTTCTTTATGGTGATGTCCAAATAATGAATATAATCTAGATCCTTGACCATAGTAAATCTCAAAACTGGTGGTACTGTTCATGTACGAAAAGAACCTATTCAAATCTTGTTCTGATTGATTCCAAAACAGGACAATATCATCAAGGTATCACCCATACAATACCCATGAAGTCCTGAATTCAGAGTTAAAAATGTATTGATCTTCCCAATGTGCTAAGACAATGTTGGCGAAGATTGGTGCACAACATGCACCCATGGCAACTCCAAGCCTTTGTTTAAATAAATGTCCTTCAAATGTAATGAAATTATTTTCCAAAACCATCTCCATACAAGTACGGATGGTCAAGATGGTGTCATGATTCAATGACGAATTACTGCATAGAAACTCATAGAACCAGTCCAGACCTATATCATGTGGTATAACTGAAAACAGGTCACAGACGTCAATAGTCACCAGGATGAGGTTACTGTCATACATATTCTGATTGACTTTACCAAGGAAGTCCCATGAGTCCTTAATTATAGTAGTCCGATTATCAAGGACCCCTTAGTCATACTGTCAATGTATTTTGCTATACTAAATGTTTTGGAGGCTTTAGCATCTACAATGGGTCTTAAAGGTGGACTGTGTATTGATTTGTGAATTTTTGGTATTCCAAATATGGTGGGAATCCTGGGATGTTTGGTTAAAATGTAGTTGTGTGTGTCTAGTGTGATTTGTCCATTCAGTAAAAGTTGCTCCAATTCTAAGTCAATGTTGCGATATGCTATGTTTAATTCATTTTGTGAGGTCTCAGTGTACACTTCACTATATAGTATGTCAACCATTCTACTATTGTAATCATCAGTGTTCATAATAACCAGACCCCCACCCTTGTCCGGTTTCATAAGTCTTATATTAGTCTGATGTAAAATTTCACTCAAAATACCCTTCTCCTCTATTTTTAAATTGTCTATGGGTGAGTCATTATGCCTATAACCCAATCGTGTTCTAATGTCGTTTTCACATAGAACCTCAAATATTTGTACCAAAGGGTGATTGGGAGGTTGAAAGGTACTTAGTCTTCTAAGGTTTGAGCCACAAGTAAAATTACTATCAGGAAAAAATAAAGCTAGATTTAATTTCCTTGTAAATAGTTTTAACTGCACCATAACATCTACTATGTTGCCCTTGCTAGTAGGCACAAAATTCATACCTTTGGATAGAAAATCGGCCCATTCCCTAGTGACAGTAAGACCACTGTAATTATAAATACTGAAGTCACCCAAATCATTAGTCACAATTGAAAGAATCACATTCTCAGTCTCAGTATGTGATGGGCTGCTTATCTCCGGTAGTTGTTCCATCCCCCCCTCCCCCTCCGTGGTGCAGATCGAGGACTGTAATAATTCGACCTCATCTGTCCTTGGTTGATTAACCTCTCTGATCTCCTGAGGGGGGCTTGTTATAAAGGGATTTCCTCTCCTTCCTTATCATCTTGTGTCTCACAAGCTTGCCCTAACGTATAAGTACTGTGATTACCAGTCATTTGATTAAATTGCCCTCTTGGGAGGTCTGGATAAGCCACACCCTTCTCATAATCCATTTTGTCCCTACATAACTTCCTTTCCTTTCCAACAAAGTTGCTAAATGGATAGAAAAAGTAAAAGATAAAATAAGAAGTTCAAAGGAACTGGATATGAAATGGGATGACGTAACGGCCAGAGAGATTGAGATGAAGTTAAGAAAAGCTTCCAAATGGAAAAACCCAGGCCCAGATGCAGTACCTAACTTTTGGTTAAAAGTATTAACATCTTTGTATGAAGGTTTAGCCATGAGTAAGAACTATTTATATGCACACCCTGAATAGACACCAACTTGGTTAACAACCAGAAAAACAATGCTCCTGCTTAAAAGTGATCTTGCAAGTTATCCTAAAATGTATAGATCAATAACTTGCCTTCCAATGACATATAAACTAAACACCTGAATTGATGCTGACAGAGTTTATAGTCATTTAGAAGAAAATTCAGTCATGGCAATAGAACAAAAGGGTAGTAAAGGAAAGTCATATGGAACAAGGGATCATCTGTTGATAAATAAAGTCATAATGTAGAACTGAAAAAGGGGAAGAATCAAAGTACGGCATGGACTGACTACAAAAACAAATTTGATAGTATTCCACATTCATGGATGAAAAAAATGCTTAAAAATTGACTACATTACAGTGACCATGAAAAAGTCGTAGACCGCTTTGCAATTAAGCCATTATAAAGGGCAAATTGTTATTCCAGGGATAAAAATTCAAAGGGGGATATTCCAGGGTAACTTCTTGTCACTGCTACTATTCTGTCTTGCCCTTAACCAATTAAGCTATTTACTTAACAGATTAGGCCATGGCTATACTTTGGCTCATAAAAAACAACGAAATGTAAAGACTTCTCATCTTCTCTTTGATGATTTAAAACTGTATAGTTCATCAGATGAGGAACTGAAAGCATAACTGCAAGTAATCAAAACTTTTTCAGATGATATAAGAATGTCATTTGGTCTTGAAAAATGTGCAAAAGCCACCTTTAAAGGAGGAAAACTTCAGCACCAAGAAAACATCAGTTTGGGACAAGAATGTGATATAAAGGAACTTGAGCAAGAGGGAGTGTATAAATATTTGGGAATTGATGAAGGATCAACAATAAAACATGAACAAATGTAAATAAAACTTAGTAAGGAATATTTTAGAAGACTTAAATTAATCTTGAAAAAAGTGTTGACATCTCGGAATAAAATTCAATCTATAAAACAATTTGCTCTTCCTGTCCTTGCTTACAGTTTTGGAGTGATTGACTGGCCCCAAAACATGCTGGATAGATTAGACAGGAAAACAAGAAGGAAGCTTCATGCTCACCAAATGATTTATAAAAATCAGTGCATACTGAGATCATATATTCCCCCATTCCGAAGAAGGTACGGGCCTCCTTGAAATTGATTACATGTATAGATCTGCAATCGTGGGACTGCACACATATCTGCTGACCTCACAAGACCCAAACATAGCAAAAGTTTTGAAACGTGAGGAGAATAAATCTACAATGACTTCCCTGCTTAGTCTAGTAGAAGCATATTGGCATCAAGCAGGAATGGAAATCAAACCAGAAGATAAAAATTCAGTAGCAACTGAATGTGCCAAAAAACAAAAGAAAGAATATAAGGTGAAGGATCAGATGAGAAGGCAAGAATTGTGGAAAATGCATAAATATAGTTACAAGTATAGAAAACTTCTGCAAGAACCTTATGTTGATCAGGATCGAACACAGGAATAGTTAAGGAGAAATGAATTCAAACCAAAAGATGAAAGGTTAGTATTGGTGGCCCAAGATAGTGGGCAACATACACATTGGTTTACAAAGTCCATTGAACTTGTGGGAGAAACAGACAAATGTAAGTTTTGTAAAAGAGAACTGGAAACAGTTGCACACCTCGTTGCTGGTTATGATATACTAATGGCAGAAAAATTGTGTACTGAAAGAGATAACAATGTGGCAAGACTATTGCATTGGGGATTGTGAAAACATTTTAATACTGAGGTAGTTGGAAAACACTGGAAACATGAGCCATAAAGCATCATAGAAAAAAGCTGAAGTCTACATCACATGGGATTACCTATTACCAACAGTTCAAAAGATAAATGTGAGAAAATCAGATATAGTGGTCCATGAAAAGAAGACAAAAGTAGCATTGATCATTGAAATCACTACACCCTGTGACTACAGTGTCTTGCGTACAAAGATATACAAAGTCATAAAATATAAAGATTTGCAGGCAGAAATGAGAGCAATGTGAAAGAAAGATACTCAGACAGTTCTAATAGTAGGAGAAGCAACTGGTCTTATAAAAAGAAATCTACAATCATATTTAGATATATTACCAATACATGTAACTCTGTATGAATTGCAGAAGGAGTCATTACTGGGTACATTGCAGGTGCTGCACAGAGCACTTTTGTCTAACATCAAAAATTGAAACAAAACTATTTCCATAGTTTAAAATTAGAGTAAAGTAGTACTTACAATGTACTAGTTTCCAGTAATAACATTGATTGAGGCAAATGTAAGTAAAAGGGGGTTGGTAGTGGATGTTAGGGTTAGTTATGTGAGATGTGGTTGGGTTTAAAGTTGGAATGTGTATAATTGCGGACTGTTGGTGTGGGTGTTTGCAGGTGAGACACTATAAGGAGGAGCCATGATTCTTCTTGAAGGGAAAGAAGTGAAAGGGAGCACAAGAAAGAATCAGAGGGTGTGTATGATATGGGTCAACTTGGTGGGTAGCAAGGGCATAGCCATGCGAGTTTTAGGTGTTCTTTTAGTAGCTTTTTGAATGTAACCATTGAGTTGGCTGAGGTAATAGCAGAAGGTAATGAGTTCCAAATTTTACTGATGTAGTTAGGGAAGAGGGAGTCACCTACTGTGTTATTGCTTTTGGTCACCTTGATTAGTCTTGCAGACACAGATATAGTTGATGATATCAGAAATGTTTGGTGAGGAGAATATGGCAATAACAGTGTTCCACATACTGGTGTAAAAGGCTGTGTGTAATATCAAGCAAGTGTAAATACACACACCCCAGCTGACTGCAGTGATAATAGAATCTCTACCTAAGTATAAAGACCACAGAACTCTGTATTTAAAGCAGGTACCACAACTGATGTCTGACTTGCAGTGTCTCAAACATCACATTATAGCTGATGACATCCACAGTGTCTGGTGAGGAGAATATGGCAATAACAGTGTTCCACATCCTGGTGTAAAAGCCTCTCTGTAATGTAAAGCAAATGCATATGCACACACACACACACACACACACACACACACACACACACACACACACACACACACACACACCCCAGCTGATTGTACTGTCAACAGAACCCCAACCTAAGTACACAGACTACAGAATTCAGTAATTTATTAAGTTCCTTAGCAAACGTCTAACTTGTATAAGGCTGCAGGCCAACTTACAGAGGATGACATTGGCACTGGATGTAGGATAGAAGATGTTGGGAGTCCTGCAAGAAATGGATGTGTAGTCATTTGAATGTATCAAAATACTATCAATCATTGGGATTGGAGTGATAACTGTAGGATACACACTTCTGCTCTTCTGGTTAGATACACACCCACACAAACACACACACACACACACACACACACACACACACACACACACACACACACACACACACACACACACACACACACACACACACACACACACACACACACTTGATTGCAATGAGAACAGAACCCCTGAACCCCTACCTCTATAAGTACACACACTAAAGAACTCAGTAATTTACAAAAGTGCCACAGCGCAAGTCTGACTTTTACAAGGTTGCAGGCCAACATATAGCAGATGACATCAGCACCGGCTGCAGAAAAGATGTTGGGAGGCCTATATGAAATGGGTGTTTAGCCATGTGCACGTAGCGGATTGTGGTAATGAGGTACCAGAAGAAGAAGTAGGAATCAGCAAACCAACATCAAATGCTTTTCTGAAATCAGCTTGTCTGTGTTTCTTTTGCGAAGTTTTCACTCATCTTCCTTATTTTTTACTTTTTAGCGTGACTCAATAAAAAGCATTCTTTTTAAAAAATCTTGCACTTATATTTTATTTTATTCATTTTTAGTTTTTAATTAAACTATGTGTCCCTCTATGATTCTGTCACAATCCTCGATAAACATATTAGAAGACAATTAGCCAGACAGTGGAAAAAACACTGAAAAAAGCTTCGTGTTTTTTCTGCTGTCTCACGAGGAATGTAATAAAACTACAGAGGGCCTTTCTTTTCTTTCAAAAAATATATATTTATTCACACTCACTTATTCTGTCATTTTCTGAAGTCAATAATATTTTACAAGTGTCCCTGATTTCTTTTGAGATGTATCCTTGTTATAGACTTACGTATATCAATTCACATTATGTTGTTATGCCTGTCTCAAGTTAATAGTATTAATATTTGTAAAGTGTCTCTGACGCCTTGAGAACTATGATTTAGTCTTAACAAATATGGCCAGTGAATAAGTGTACTGTTTATGTCATTGTTCTCTTCCATCAGTAAAGTGTTAATATAATGTTACCTGTTTATATGAGATTTTGATACCAGGATGTCACTTAATATTGCTTCAATTTCCAATTTTGCATCTGTAGGGGGCATGAAATTTGACTGGTGGGAGGGAGGAGCATGCTACTGAACATCCTACAGGGCGCCAAACATCACTTTTAACATAAAATGAATTATGTTACTTTTTGTTTATATTACTAAAAGTACATGATGGCTGGGGTAGCTGTCTTGGAGTTCTGTTGCTGGTTAAAGATCTGTGAGGTTTTACATCAGATTGCAAAGTTGGATCCCATTTCTTCTGAGTGCAAGTATTCTGAAGTGGTGGATATGACATTTCCTCATACATATCATTCTAGGGTGACATTTGCTATTAATATCAGTTTCTTTTGGATGAGTACATATCTTTGTAGTCACCTAAGGTTGTCCAGTGTTCTGAGTGAGTTACTCCTCCTAATGGGTTTATGTAATTTACATATCTAGGTACTAAGATTATCATTAACTGCATCTGTCTTGCTAAGCAGACAAAGTACTTTCCCAGTTTGTGGATGGGGAAATCATGACATGTTTCTTGTAGTTTTGTATGCAGCGGTAGCTTTTGGTTTGATATTTATCAGTATACATTTAATATCAAGCCCGGGATTTCCATGAATTCTGAGCTTACAGAGATTTGGTTTCTTGTGCATTCTTAGCAAAAGTTTGTGAGAATTTGCAAAGCCACAGGGATTTCAGAGAGCAGACAAAATGATGTAGGGAGATGCAAGACTGTGTCTGTGTGTGTGTGTGTTTGTGTGTGTGTGTGTGTGTGTGTGTGTGTGTGTGTGTGTGTGTGTGTGTGTGTGTGTGTGTGTGTGTGTGTGTGTGTGTGTGTGTGTGTGTGTGTATGTGTGTGTTTCTGTGTGTGGCTGTGTTTGTGTATACATAAATCCATAAAATATTTCAAGCATGAGCATTAATGCCCTTCTAGCTTGCCAATATAGCAAAACACTTGTTCCCATAATAGGTATCCAGGCTGTTCTTAAAAATACCTAAACTAGTACTTACTTTAATGTAATTTGGTAGTCTGTTCCATGCATCAGCTACTCTGTCAGAGAACCAATTAGTACACTTCTCATTCCTATAGAATCTTCTACATAGGTCAACTGATGATTCTCTAGTACGTTTTCTTAACCCCAAAGGTCCCAGAGGTAGTTGTCACTAAATGCCCTATATACCTGAATAAGATCTCCTCTTAGATATCTATAAGAGACACTTACAAGTTCAGATATTTTAGTCTAACATATTAACTTAAAATTTCACATCCATGGATACCCTTGGTATATTTCCAACATATTCTTTTTAGTTTACTCATGCTTGTTTTCTTATAGGATTTCTATATTGTTATTCCATACTCAAGTTTGAGTCTAATGTAGCTACCAAACAATGACTTCATTATTTTTGATTTCCTAAACTTTATAAATCTTTTTATACAACCTCTAGTTCTATAACTACCATTAACCAATTGGTTGATATGATTAGAAAAACTCACAGCTGAATCTAGCAATATACCCAGGTCCTTAAAATGAGTCTACATTTTCAATCACTGTGTGCTGTATTAAATATTCACCTTTCAGTTTATGCCTACCAAATCTGATATGCTTAGTTTTTGATATATTTATCAGCGTATTATTCTCCTGTGCCCAAATAATCAATTTAGTCAAGTTATTTTGCAGACAAGCCTTATCTGTAACACATGTAATCAGTTTACCCAATTTCAGGTTGTCTGCATATAGACTGTAGAATACCTCAGATGAAAAAGTAAGGTTTGAATGATACAATCTAAACAAGTAAGGGCCTAGAACAGAGTTCTGTGGGATACCCTGACTGTAACCAAGGATTTCGCCTGTCCAGTTGCTGTATGATACTTGCTATGTCCTATCTATCAGGCATGCAGCTATCCATCTTATCAAGAGTACATCCATACCTAGTTGGACTAATTTATTGATCAGTGTTATGTGTTTGACTCTGTCAAATGCTGAAGTTAAACATATATAAATTATATCACAGCACAATGTTTCATTCATAGTTATTATATTGTTATAGAACATCATGTTACAGGTGGTAATAGATCTGTTTTCAAAATATGCATGCTGATATATGGTTTCAAGTCCAGCCTATCCATTTCTGAAAATAACTTATCCAATATTACCTTCACAATTATTTTTCCACAACATTAAACTAGACTTAAGGGTCTGTATGACTCTGAGTTTGTCCTACTCCCCTTTCCCTTAAAAACAGGTTTAATAAGTGCATGTCTCCAATCTTGAGGAATCTCCCCATATGTATATGACCTAGTGAATAATAAATATAATGGTAGTGTAAGTTCTTGCTGAAGTGTTCTCAGGTCATTATTACTAATTCCGTCTCCTCCCTCTGCTTTGTTTGGATCCAGTTTCCGCAGTTCTTTTTCAATATAATGTAATTTGATTCCGGTATTTGAGGTAACCTGGATGTCACTGGGACAACTTACCACCCCTTTTCTGGAGTTAAACTGTTTTGCATAATATTTTGTAAATGTATCTATAATCTGTTGTGTCTGAGAATAAATTTTAGAATCTGCACACAGTTTATCAATTTGTGTATCTTTACTCCTTCTACATCTTATGTATCTATATAAAGGTTTCCTATTATGCTCTATATCTTTATATAAATTTTCTTCAATTTTTTTCTTTATCTTGTCTTACTCTATGCTTAATCTGTTCACCCAGCTTGTTTATTTCAGTTTTCAAAGTTGTAGTTTGACCTGTCTTCCTTTTCATATATTTTCTGTCTCTCATCTTAATCAGGTATCTTGTTTTTATGGAACTATAGCCCCCTTGATGTTGCGTGCCTAGATCCTGATGTTAAACATTTTTTTTTTTGATTTTTTGCACTCAAACAATTTCTCTTTTAAAACTTTTCACATTTCATCAGCAATTTTTCCACTAAACACCTCACTCCAGTTAGTTTTACATAGTGACTGTTTTGCTTCTTAATTAATCTTCTGTGCATTGGCTTAGATTTCAGTTTGGCAGAATTATCTAGCAACAAATTAACCTTTATAACTCCATGATCACTGCACATCAATGGTCATAAAACTTGACTTGAAGTTACAGTCATTTCTTTGGGAACACAAACAATGTCTAGTATGTTCCGTCTCCTAGTAGGTTTTTTACAATCTGAAGCAATTGTTGTTCCTGAATATACACTGTGAATCATTTCCTTACTAACACTGTAGAATCAATATTTTTCCAGTCAGTTTAAATCCTCAGCTAATATTATTCTTCCCTCCTGTGTTTCATGTAAGAAATGTATGAATTCCTGTAGGTCATCTGCATTTGATTTTGGTGGTCTATACACTCCAACAATTGTTATGTGTTCCAGGGTAGTCTTTATTGCCACAGGTACACAGTCTATAGTGTTGATGTTATCATTGAACATATAATAATCACAGGTCTCATAGCTATCTTTAATCCCTATCATAACACCTCTGCCTGATTTTTTATTAGAATGACTGTTACAGTAAAAACATTTATACCCTGACAGAACTGGTTTCAAGTCATTGTTCTTAATCATGTTTCACAAACAACAACAACAACAACATAAGTCTTGTGGGAACATAGTAAATTTTCCAAAAAGTATCTATGTGTGTGCGTGCGCGTGTAAATCTGTATAGCTCTATGTTATTCTGAATGGATCATGTGTGTGCACGTCTGTGTGTGTGTGTATGTGTGTGTGTGTGTGTGTGTGTGTGTGTGTGTGTGTGTGTGTGTATGTGTGCGTGTGTACATTGTCACACTGACTGAGGGGAAATATTTTACTTAAAGAGTAAAATATTGTCCCTCTGTTATTATTTTTAGCCTTTAAGTAAAATGTTTTTCTGAGACAGCGAAAAAATGCCGAGTTTCCCTTGATGTGCCTGCACTGGTATCTCCAGTGAATCCCCAACACAGATATTTATTTGTAAAAACAGCTGAAATCCAAAACTCTAGCGCATCGGCTGAAACAGCCTTCAAGGAGTAAAAAACTTTATATTAAACCACATCTTTAATATAATTACTATAGGCACCAGAATATTCCAATTAAATAAACTATTTAAATTAAAGTAAAAACGTCCAATTGCACTCTGTATTTAAGCCAGCAGGGGTCAGAGTTCTATGTTTGAAAATAAACACAGTGTCTTTATTCAGAAGCTTTCTCTTAACATCTAAATATTTACCATAAAAGGTAGTATTAATGGTGGAGAGGTGCTGTTCAAATCTGGGAAGAAATTCCTGGAAGAAGGAAGGAACAGGAGTACTGTTAACCCTTTTACCTCTGTGGATAAGCATGCCACCAGTCTTCTGTTCCCTGAAGTAATACAACATACAAGAAATCAAAAGCAAACTAACCTTTCCCTCACAGCAAGCTGTGGCAGAGTCTGGGTGAGCTTTTCCAGTAAGGCTTTGATATGTTTTATTCTACCTCTTAAATGGAAGGTTTAGCTCCTAGCCCCACCCCTCAGTTCATAGATAATTAACCTTAACTGACCTGTTCTAATTTCTGTGTGACTCCTTAATTGACCTTTTCTGATTTCTGTCTGACTCACAAGAGACACAGCTCTGGTCTCTTTCCAAGTTTAATATGCAATTAAAAGTAAAATACAAGTAAAATACAGTGTAAAGAAAACATATAACGGGATACAAAATAGAAAAATTACGTAATACAAAATACAAGAAAACAAAAGCAAACTAACCTTTCCCTCACAGCAACCTGTGGCAGAGTGTGGGTGAGATTTTCCAGTAAAGCTTTGAAATGTTTTATTTTACCCCTTGTGCAGAATGTCCAGGTTTTGTCTTATATTTTTGATCTTTTCCTCAAAACATTTTGGTTTTCTGGCTAATCATTGGCATGTCATTGCAGATTGAAATAAAAAAAAAAAAACTGATGACATTTTCAAACTTCATGCTCTTCAGAAAGTGCAGGCTACAATATAACTTATGATTCTATCAAATTGCTAAGTTTGGAAGAGCATTATTAAAAATCTGCCCCTATTTTTGGGCCTTTGTCTCCCCATTATTTTTGGCTTTGTCCCGATTTCTTGCTCTAGCAGATTGAGAGGCTCGTTTAAGTTTCATTCTAACACATTTCAAAACAACATCTATGTCAAATATGTCCCTCTCTCTGCTTAAATGTCCCTGCATTATGTTGGCCTTTGTCCAGATGTCTTGCACTAATAGACTGACAGCTATCTGTGGAGCCCTGGTGATCAATGTGGCATTTTACGCAAATCTGCGGACCGTATGTGCTCTGCTTGAATCAGAATTCATATCCACATTTGCTTACACATTTTCCTGGTGAGCAACACTGTTGCCAGCCATGAATCGTAGCTCACACATGCTGCGTGGCATTAATATGCATTGCACACTGCCGCTCACCATGCAGTGCCACACAAACATGTGAACATTGAACCCCAGGGCATGCTTTTTCAAAACTTTTCTTTTCATATGTTTAAAAACAAAGCATTATAACAATAGCAATTTATCCAGGCAAAACACTAGATTTAGATTAAATAAATCCAAATCTCTATTAGAAAGGTGTAGCTCATCATCCAAAAACCAAACTATATTCCTATCAGCAATAAATGTTTTATCCCTACAAATCCCAAATGCGGAGTGGCACGAGCAACTCTGGTTTAAAAATTTATGAAATGTGTCTAAAACTGTATGTTTAATAGTCCTTGCCCAAGCTGTCTGGCCATTTGAGGACCACAGAACTAGCATGCAAGGAAATAATTCCTACATTTTCAAAAGTTTCTCAAAATGCATGACAAGATACTATATTTGAGGATCTTCCCAATATCATTGCCTCCAAAGAGGACAATAATAATAAGATGTGTCTAACCTACTCCATTACAAACCTGATATGACACTGGTAATAAAAGTTCCCAGCTCAGACCAGCAAAAGCTTTTCAGATTATTTCAGAAATACAGAGATGAAGGCATGCATTTAATCCTCTTCAGAAATGTGCTCTGCTAGTTGTCCTGCATACAAATGAGTGTCTTAAAAATCAACACTTGCAGGCCACCTGAAACAATTACATATAAAAATGAGAAAAAAGAATAACTGACATTATCAGCTATCAAACATAAGATAAGTGTGCATTACAAGATTGTCTACTAGTCTTCGTAGTTAGCTCTACTGATCTGCCTTCAAAGTCCAAGCCCAAGGCAGGCCTCATTCTGAAAGAACTCGACAAATAAACTTCATATGGTAGATCTTCAGGGAGTAAACCTCTACTTAAACATAAGTTAGTCATTGTTCCTAGGGCATAACTGAGTACTATTTGGAAAAGAAAAGAAAAAATAATAATAAAAAAAGAAAAAAATAATAATGCACTGTTCATATTGTAAAGATGAAAAAGCTTCCGAAGAGTAATGCACTTGCACAGTGGCCAGAGTAAGGGATATTGTAGATCTGTGCAAGATCACTTGCTTCCCATTTCTGATTGACTGGCCTTAGACTGACAAATTCAAAACAATACTATATCTTGAACCACTATACAATAGTAAAAGTTTAAATCCCAAAAGAAGCTTTCTAAAATAAATAGCCCCACAATACAACCATATAAAAATGGAGAACCAAAGTGTTCACAAGAGATTCAGGAGAAATTGCATGGACATCTACTTAGATACCTTTTAGCAATGATCTACCAATAGGATGACATGAATCAGAGTGTATGTCCAGAATTCTAAGCCAGCCTTTTAAAAGCCTGACACCTATGCAATGCTTTATTAAAGCTTTTAGACCAGAAGTTCTAGCAAGCATGCTAAAGCAGATACATGACATCTTACTGTACCACAAGCATCACCTCTTGCCCAACAAGTTGCGCTAAAAGGTGGGTTGACCGTGACCTCTTTCCTTTTGACAAGTTACTCCAGGAATATCTAAATGCTTTATTAGCTGATACATAAGTACTCCTTGTGTTAGAAGCTCAGGAATTCTACTACGGGATGTATTTATCAGACAACAACAAGTTAATACATAAGTGATGTATAACAGGCTGCTTCAGAAGTTACTGCACCCACACTGACTGGGATGATTTTTTGTTCAAGATTTGCACCATTACCACGTGAGACAGGAAAATGACCTTCATGTTTTGTAGGTCACTTTAACAAACAACCGTATCAATTCAAATAGGCAATAGCAACATGAAGGTGATGCACTTTCATTTTTTCTTATTTCTGGAGACCAATTTAGAGGACAAGGAGCTGAGAACTATAGTCCATTAAAACATGCTGCCATCCCAAACTACCCTGGTAGCATCAGTGCACAACTGTAATGCATTGTCACCCAGTCCCCCTGCCAGAATGACCTACCGTTAAAGCTGGCTAAAAATGAGGAACAACCACAATTGTTCCTGTGATGCCTCTTGCATCCACCTTGCAGCAAGTTAGTTAATGATCTCATAAAACTCCTAGACAGAACTACCACCAGTCAAGCAAAATTCCAGAGGCTTTCTAATTTCATCACTTGGCTAACATTTTCTTGGTCAATAACATGACTGAATGCAAGTACTCAAAAATTCTAGCTTATTTTGGGGCAATCTGATGCTGAAATGACATCCATCTCAATTATGTAAAATGTAATACTCTTCAAATGGTCTTCAATCTTTCTTTGGGCTGACAGTAGTCCCAACTGAAAAGGAAAGGTCCTGTGACAAAGTGAGCCATGCACTAGCATCCTGTTTGCCACTCAATCAAAAAAATAATCTAAATAATGGACTGCACATTATGCAAGGGACAACTGCTCTCAGAAACATTGAATGGATGTACTAAATTCCTCAAATGTGGCACAAGCCACAGTGCTGTTCATTGGCATGGCCATGTCAATCAAGTAAAAGCCTTTAAATTGCATTCACAGAAAGTGTCAATCATGCTAGGGAAAGTGGGATAAGCCTGAAATAAATATTTCATCCAAATTAGCTAACCATGGTCTTTTAACTGGTGAATAATATGCATATTATAGCGTCATATGAAAAGGATTAGTAAAATATGACAACTGTCTTTCTGATCCTATCCTTGACTGATGATCCTTCTGGGTAAAAAAAAATGTGAAGTAAGCAGAACTCTCCTTCCTTCCTTTTTGGGACCATACCTAATGGGATTATTCTAGAAGTACCAAAAAGCAGGAATGGAATGAGTCTGCTATTCTGCCTTTGGGTACCTCTCATACAGTAAGTCCCTTATAATGTCCTCTTTACTCTGATGGAACCCAGATGTCTACAAATAAAAGCCTTAGCAGATGTCTGTTGTTTGATGGGAAAGCCTAATTTGAACCATTACACTTAAACCAACTTGGTCTATTCAGAAAGCATATCAGCTTTAATGGGGAAATGGTGCAGGAATCTACTAAAGGGTAAAAAAGGAATTACTTCTCTTGGCTCCATGAAAAAGGGTGTATCCCTTCCTACCACAAGAGTCTATTGGTATCCAATTCCTTCCTTCCTTCCTATGAAGAGGAATTATTGTGGACTTTCCTTTCATCCTTAAACCAGAATTTAATAGCTAGGTTGCTGGTTGCTTCCCTGAAGCTGGAATAAATGTGTGCAAATCTGAACAAGGGCCAAGCTCAATTGCCAGGGTTCAAAGCTTAATACATCTTCACCTTATCAGCTCCCAAATCTTCACTGCTATAGAAAGGAGTTCATGGCCTGTCTATCATAATGTCAAGAAATGTGTTGGCGAACCTTCCATCCCACCTCAGATTCTTGCTTAGCTGCTTTCAGATTATGAAATTGCTAATCATACCATAACCTGGATAGCCCCTCTCAGACACTGAGTCCCCTTGATAATTAAAAAGTACATGATTAACAGAAGAACTTAGGAAGGTTGCTTCTTACTAACAATGGCCATAAAATGAATAAAGACAACCACACAGTTATCCCTTTATTTTGCTTTAAAGATAGTGGGTTAAAACTTACCCAGTCTGACAATAAAGCTAACAGGTCCCTGAACCTCAGATCATCTGCATCCGTCTTATGGTGTATTTCTGATGGATCAATCAATTTAAAAATATTCAGCATAATCCCATCTATAAATCTTTTCCTTAATGGAAAAGGAACAAAAACAGTAACTGCTAATCTAGTATGGGATGTAGAAGGGACCTGCACAAACATACAAACCTTGTTCTTTCTCAACAACAGGAACAGGTTCTAGGGTGACTGTGTTTTACTTTTCTTCAGACAAAGATTATCAGGGGAAAAAAAATCTGTTACCTTAATACAACGTGCACCATTTAATTCTGCATTCACTCTGCCAAAGGAAGGTTACCCCCCCTCCCCATCTAACACCAAGTCACATAACCTAGACCTCCCTTCATTATGAAGTAACTGAAGAAATTTCTCTAAGTATGCATTTGTTGATTGACCTCACACACACACACACACACACACACACACACACACACACACACACACACACACACACACACACACACACACACACACACACACACACACACACACACACACACACACACACACACACACAGTATTCATGATCTGAGTGAGCCTCTCTACCTGATGTGGCTGAATTAGATGTGCTTTTCTTAAGTGGAAGTCCAGGATTCTTTCTGGACCTCCTTCCTTCTAGTTCCTTTTCCAAGAGGTCCTTCTTTTTGCAGTGCTGTGCCAGCAACCTGTCTACTAGTTCTCTTCAAGTAACTAAGAGAAGAGCCTTTTGGCTGCATGATATTGTCAGGTAGCATTTTTTTGAACAGCACTCAAGCCTGTTCTGCAATCCTATGCCATCTGTCTCATAACTTCTGCAATGATGATGTTCTCATAAAAGGAAAGAACAAAGCTAAATACATCGAAATACACACATTCACAAATATATGCATACACACACACACACACACACATACATACATATATATATATATATATATATATATATATATATATATATATATATATATATGTATATATATGTATGTATGTATATGGTGTGTGGATATGTATATTCCACCCATTAAAGGGATAAAACACCAGAAGCTGACAGCTATGGGGGTCATAATATATGCAACTGCACAATCCATCTTAATTAGTGAAAAAGCTCACACCTAAACTACTTATAGCTTAAAACTGTGTGTTAAAAACCCATTGAAAAGTCCAATTTAACTTGTTTTAATGTATTCATAAAGTAAAATGCATCCACACAAAATAACAACTCAAGCAATGCAGGTCAACTCCCTCACCCTGCCACTCTAACATATGCTATTCCACCAGATCCCTTATTCTACATAAATTAAACTACTGCTTGTCATTTTCAATAGTCTTTGCATTTTTTTTAATAAGGTGACTAGGGATGAAGCAGGATCCAGTCAAAACACACAATAAATTTTAAAATTTAGCAATGCTGCCCAAGACAACCATCAAATACATAAACATGTGCACTTAAATATCCAAATTTATACTGGAAACCAAATAAATAACTGAACATGAATGAGGGCATCTCTGCTTTAAAACTATTTTCAGGGTACCTAGCACACTTACCATAAACCCCATGGTCATCAATCTCTTACCTATAGAATTATCAACAAGTCCAAACATAATCAGGGGCACTTTAAAATGTAATACTGTTAACGTGAGTAGTTGACTGAAGATGGGAATGTAAATTAACAAGCATTTCCTGGTATAAAAGAAGTCTATAACTCTAATTACTGACCAAAAAGTAAATGTAATCTACCAACTTTTCTACCAAATGTCAAGTTAAGAAAGAATTAAGAGGAACAGTGGAAAACATTGATACGCATTTATGGAAGCCCCTGAAAAATAACACTTGAGATGTATGGCCAAACATTCTCCATGATTGAAACAGAGCTGTTTAAATGAAGAAGGAAGAGAAGAAGATAGAGATTAAAAAGAAAAAAGAAATTACATAACATCCACATTTTCTATCATTATTCCAACCTTAAAACTGCTTGTAGTGTATCTAGAAGAAAAAAAGATATAACAAATTTACTGTACTGTGAAATAATATAATGTACCCTCAGAAAAGCCTCTCTCTTTCTACAGAAACTGCTCTACTCTTTTTTTTTTCTATTTTTTGTTACATATTTTTAAATATACCATGACAAAAATAATAAATAACTAAAGTTAGGTCTTCTTGATTAACTGTGATCCTCAATAATTCACCATAAAATAAAATTTAGAAGGAACAGTACGACAGCTTCCAAACTTTAGATCAAAGCAGCTTACTTTGGTCAGCGTAAGATCATTCAGAGAGAGTTAAATATTAATTTTGTTGGCTCTCTAAATAAGAAAAAAAATGAAAAATTGAGAAAAAAAAAGAAATATAAAATGCAACACAGTCAGCCAACTTTGGGTGAGGGAAACCCTGTTTCGGTTATGTTTTAACCCAGGAGGAGGACTCTCAAGATAGTCTGCATTAAATAAATAAATTAATAAATGATGTGAAACCATACAATCTTGCACTAAGTCACTTGCTAAATATATCATTAAATAAATAAGTAATGATAAATCATAATATCGAACAAAAATGAAAGGCATTACACGTAAGGTAAAAAAAAATACAAAAGCTCCTGCAGATAGCCTTGAACCCACTGAGCTTAGCTTTTTTAGGTGGTGATAAGCAGCACCATGCTAACAAGCAGCCATCCAAGCCTGCTTGAATCTATGTACTTCAGCCTTTATGATATTCCTGCTGTACACTGCAGCCTTTTGTTGCTTCTCATTATATCGCAATATTCTGTTTTTTATTATTTAACAAATTTGCTGGTATGAACGTTCAACACTCTGAATGATTTTATGCCAGTCAAAGTAAGTTGCTTCTATCTAAATTTTGGAAGCCCAGGGTAAATTATGAAGAAACAAAAAAGGCCACTTTATAAAAAATGACAATTAGGCTGTTTGACAGAAAAACAAATGAAAATCCTGTCAACATTGGACAGGAAGTCAATCTAGGCATGAGCCTGCTGAAGGCAGCATTGCAATTCTTCTCCCACTCTGACAGCCAATAGAAGGCTTCCATGTAAAATGCGAAAAAATGCCCAAAGAAAGAGTAGCTGACTAATGTTATTGAAATAAAATAGCAATTAATACAAAGTAATAGACAATCACAAAATCAACAAACTATCTCCTTTGTTTTATTTCTTCTAAAACTCAAATAATACCATCTAAATGATGAGCCTCACAAGTAAAATCAAGATAGCTGCCAAGTAACCAAGATGTCTCACTACATCCACAAGGATAACAGCAGCAATCACCTCAAAGAACCCAACTTAAATTCCTATTTCTACTGTTGAGAAACACCCCCTGCCTGATCATCCCAACGAGAGTGACAAATCAAGAAGGCCAAGACCTGGGAAAATATTACTGTTTCTCCCTCCTTCAGTCTAACAACAAACTGACATAAAATATGTTCTACATATATTTTATTTACGTTTATATATATTTTTTGAAACCAAAGCTATGAAATCCCTGCCTGGTCATGGGTGAGCAGCCTCACTGAATTAATAGTCAGAGCCCCAAAACCTGCCATTAAATGTAGCTTCTTTTGCCAGAAACAAGGCATAGGGAGAGATAGAGAGAGAGAGAGAGAAACAAGGTGATTTTGGACACAAACCTCATGTATAAAACAGTATGAAGTTTGTAAAGGTGATAACAACTGTGATAATAGCTGCATGGAAATTGCCAGAACCCTTCCCATAAATGTAATCACATACTTCAATTTTCTTACAAGAGGAAGAAAATAAAAAATGTGTTATGTTTATTTCTGAACTATTGCTAACAAGGTTTGAGCAAATGCTGCTGTTGTGAATACTAACACTTAATACTACAGGAAAATGCAGTTGCATCTCTCCTGTTACTGTGGATTATTGGACTTGAATGTTCTTAGTAATCAGAGAACACTAAACATGACAAGGCAGACAATTACTCTGCTCAAACATCTTGAAACACATGTCTAACGACTGCAAAATTATCTGAAGATAAACTTAACAAAGAGAATAAAGCTGAGTTAATCAGTAGGCTGCGTTCAGTGCTATATTTACATCGCCAAGAGAGGTTTGAGTTTGTTTTCACAGAATAACTGATATAAACCCTATGTAGGAGTTCATTATGGATTAATGATTTGTAAAGAAAATAAGCCAGTTGGATTTCCCTGTTGAGACCTATGATTTTTGAAGGAATGCTCTGCACTCTTATACAAGAGTGATATATTCAGAAACGTGTTTGCTCTGAGCTGTTGTTTTGCATACAGTGCTAAGCTTAAAAGTTTTGCTGGGAATAAATTTGTGACTACTGAAGCAGTATTTATATGCTTATGGAGATTAGAAGAAACAATGCCATCATCTTTGTAAGATTTTCATTTTGTGATAAATGAGTGTTTTGTCTTTTTGAGGTTAGAATTTAATGCAAAGTGTTTGAACCCTCTAGATATTTTATTATATGTACTTCTTAGTCAATGCCTCAGAAAGGAGAGAGGCATGTAGAGTTTAGTATCCAGCTACATTTTCATCAGAGGTTTAGGGAGAAGATCTGTTATTAAGTATCATATGTGCATTATATACTTTAGAATAAGTGCATTATATACAACAGATAGAGTTAGTTTTATCACATAGTAGACAATATACATAACAGATAACCACATCATCTAGTAATATTATAGGTAATGTCAGCTTCCATGGAGCAGTACTACACCCAGGCATCAGTCCTGCCTACTAAGGTACGCACATTTAATTTTCTGTGAGACAGGCTAATTAGTAGTACATAAAGATGGACAATAAGTAATATTTACAAACAAGTCGATAAGTACAGAAAGGTAGAAATGAAGATCGCCATGTAACAGTACTGGTATTTTACAGGACAAATGCTAACATATCTGAATAAAATTACTTCACTGCACATTCTGAGAACAGGTTCGATTTGTGCATAGCCACAGTAGGAAGCTTATCATCCGAATTACGCTTGTATTGATGATTTATGCAGTAACATAACAGATGAATATAGTAAAAAAGCAAACAATCTGATCAAGGAATATACCAGTAATAAGAAATTTGGAGGAGGATTGCTGGGATATATCAAGATGCAGAGTATTGTGGGTAGTATGGATTGAGGTAATATATAATTATTATTTGATCAATGATAAGTACTCTAAAACTTGTTTCTCATGACATACATGTTCCCGGCCACATGTTCTAAAAGACAAGTAGTGTAACTGCAACTAGCTTGATCCTACTTAATTGTCTAGTCCTCCCACTACCTGATCCGAGTGAACTGCACAGCCCTACCAAAGCCCTAACTTTAACCTTAAAACTCCCACGTAGCCTGTAACCCTAATCATAAAACCCCCCTTCAACTTTCAAACATTAAATTCCATAATATCTCCCCCACACCTAAAACTCCCCTGCTACTTTGTAGCCCTAAATTAATTGACTGATTTCTAAGTCTAAAACCCCACTCCCCCTCCCTAACTGAAAAAGTTTGCATTTACTCCTTAAACCTAAAATCTCCACTCACCCCCTTTCATAAAAATAAAGGCCCACATTTGCTCCCAAAATCCAAAACTGTACTCTCCCCTCCTTAAGTCTAAAGTCCCGAGTTGCTTCCTAAACCAAAAACTCCCCCTCCAAACCTAAACTCCCCAAATCTTTCCCTACTCCTATACTCTCCTCCTGTTCTCTAAACCTAAAACTCCCTTGGCTTTCTCTAACTCTAAACTCTGGACTTGCTCTCTCATCGTAAATCTCCTTTCCATCTCTCTAAACTTAACCGCCACTTCCTCATCATAACCTGGAGCAAAAACCTACACTCCCACCCATCCCCCATTCCCTGTCTACTGCTACTGCACTTACCTTGCTTGAGCTCAGCCACATGTTTAGTGAGGTGTGGCAGTTCCACTCTCCACACAGCAGCTGCTTCTCATCTAAACATGTGGTCAGATATGAGAGTGAATGACTGCATATGTGATCTACAAGACTCATAAATCTCTGACTGCAAGGCAGTTGTCTTTTAGTGGCTGGGACTCAGATGCTTGCAGCAGACCTATTCTTATATGTTGATTAGATGGAATATATTTTAAGGTTTGCACACAAGGGGATGCTTGTGTTATAAGAGGGTCACAAAAGAAAGATGTTACACAACAATAGGGTGAATGACTAGTAGGAAGGGAAGTATCAGTTCACCTAGAGCAGTTCTTTAGCCTTATGCAATGGTATTGAAATCTAATTTCAAACAAAATTTTGCTAGTGAAAATCTATATGATATTTGACAACTTTATCCAAAATCTGTAAATTCAAGTACAAAAGAAGATACCCACAAAAAAACTGTGATTTCAGGTAAAGTTGATTTTTTTAATTAGGTGATTTTAGTTCAGTACCTGATAATGCCACATTAGGTGTTTGTTTAGAGGAAGCCTTGTAGTGTGTTTCCATGGCACAACAAGTCACACATTTGTCTTTAGTATGGAAGGCTATGAGTTCTGTGCTCACACCATTTAGATGAATGGTTGGCACTACAGTGCAGTATAAATTAAATTGCACACTCCTGAGTACGTTGTCTCTCAGATAAGATGTTAAAGTATGGTGCCATCTACATGATTCAGTGGTAACTCATGTGGGTATAAAAGATTCCATAGTGCCTACTGAAAGGAGCAGGGGAAATGCCATGTCCACATTTCCTCTGGTATTATAAGTACCACCTTTGGTCTCACCCAAAAAGAGGCCATAAGCTTAGTGGAGTTAATTCAATCAACAAAGGATGTATAAACAAAAAGTGTAAGAAGAAAATTAAACATGAAGTGTGTGACACCCGTGTACTGGCCCAGTAATTAAGGAGCCTCAATCCTTACCACTAGCACCAGTGAGGGATGTGCATATTGGGAGGGTGACAAGTACACACACAGTAAAGTACAATTTCCCTTAAGAGCACACAGAGATCACACTCAGTCTGGGGGCTAGTTTCTCCCTCGTTCTTCAGATCCCCAATTAGACTCACCACTGGCACAGCTATAGGATTAAAATATCAGCTGAGTGGTCAAGACAAAACCTCCAGCACCCTCTCTGTCCAACCAGTAATTCATGTCCCTGCCCAAGTAGCTGACACACCCACATTTTGAGATTTGATTTATGCACAAACACACATACACTCCTGGGATAGGCTGGCACAGGTTTGCTAGCTATGTCCCCTTCTACCCAGACTATAAGATAGTATTCACTGGCACCAACCACCCTTACTTATCAGCTACTATAAGGCCCTTCCCAAAGGGTAACCAATTCTACTGTGTAATGTTACTATTATCCAAATGGTAAGTGTGTCCAAGACTTTTAAGGCTACTGGAGTGGCCTATACAGTGTCACAAATATGTATGCAAGTAACCTAAGAGCTTAAGAAACCAGCTACAATTAAAAGGTTTAAATATATTTAATAATAAATAATAAAAGCACAAGACAATACTCAATAACTCAACACAGTGACAACAGAGTTCAGACTCACAGGAATTATTTTAAAACAACATTGCAGGACAGTATCACATAAATGCAGAAAACATCTAAACTAATCTCACTATATTCCTATCTATCTCTAAAAGAAATACCATACCTAAATAACTTACTTACAGAGCAAGGCAGCTACAGATGTGAAGTGCTGAATGGATGTTTTCAGGTCCAAAGACACGATTCAAAATGCACAGACTCACTCTCTGAGATAGTTCTTAAATTAATAATACACATTGCTGCTGGGTTAGCTGGGATGACATCACTCTTTGTCACCTGCCTTCAGTTCCCATGCCAACAGAAACTTAGAATTTAGCATTTCTCTGTGAAAAATACTTATCTCTCAGAAATTTGCCTAGAACTGGAAGTTGTAAAACAATCAACACTTTTACATTTGAAACCTAGTAATTATTTCTGTTTCCAGACAATAGAAACACCTCTAGCTTTAGACATTGTGTCTGCTTGCTGCACTGAAACTAACTTTTTTATAGCACATTGTAAAACACTTTAACTTATTTTCATGAAGTTTTGCAAGTTAACTTTGCATGTTCCAACTTCTGCTATTAATATAGTTTATATACATTTCTGTTCTTTTCCAGTAGGGTACGCAGTGGTCACATTCTTGAAGCTCAATACATAACATGCAGTTCAACATATACTTCTGCACCAGTAGTTTAATTGCTACATAACATATAGTTCTCTTACATTTGTAAGACAAGCCTATGGATCATATTAATATTCACAAATGACATATGATTATTTACAAAATTTCAGATATCTGGGCTGGCAGTGCCACATTTCTATATAAACCATATTGATATTTTGAAGTGATATATAATTATTTAAAAAATTCCAGCTAGCTGGTCTAGCAGCATTTTGGTTTGTCACAAAGTGCATATGCTGTCTTCTGTGATCAGTTTATTCACTGATGTTCTTTGGTTCTGATTATAGAGGTAAGTTTTTGTTTGTTTTTTATTATAAACATTCTAGTTTGGTGCGTGAGTGGTTTGCTAGTTTAAAAGACAGGATTCCCCCAAAGAACAATCTGAAAAGAATGTAGTTTTACTGCAGTAATACGTGTCAAGAAAGTTTTGATTCTTTACAAGCCCTCTATAGTTTGATAGCATCTTTTTTTTGGTCATCTGACATTCATCAATAAATAATGATTTCACAACTACAAGTTATTTTATAAAATGAACCTGCATGACTGAAGAACCAACAAAAAAATATATGATAACCCTAAAACTTGTAGCAAGGATTTTAGTTTCAAAATCCTGACTTTTTGTTTATTTTTTGGCATGGAACCTTGAAGCAAATGAAGCCTGATTAGGATACTGGTAGAAATTCACTAAAGCTGAAATTTTACTTTTTTATGCTAGCAATCTAAAGTGTCACATGATGGTATTCCATGGAGACATCAAACAACATCGATGTGTGCCAAAATTGTCTAATGCTAAACTCGGCAAAAGTTGTCATACAGCATGAATGTCATAAGGAAAAAGTAGAAAATTGTAATACATATCACTGCTGCTGTTGTAAAAGCAGTCTAAGAATGTAGAAGAGAAAAGAGACCACTTGTTGGATACTTTCCTCTCTGAAACTTGCTCCAGGGTAATATTCTGAACTGACCCCTAGTAAAACTGCAAGTGTTTTCTGACTTGTCATCATTAAGTATGATCACAAAATAAGACAAAAAATGACTGAGAACAACAGCAATGAATAGAAAATCACTGTGAAAAGTGGCACCCCAAACACACACAAACCAACGCGCGCACACACACACACACACACACACACACACACACACACACACACACACACACACACACACACACACACACTTCCTCTGCTTAAATATATCATTTTTTTTATTGTTGCATCATATCTTGAACACAAACCTAAACCTGAAAAATACATTGAAAATGGCATGACTACAGTGAAACCATAGATGTGGAAACTTTGTAATGACGCAATTAATGTTATTCAGTGAGCGAAATCTGTTATTTGAGTCAAGCAATGTCCCATAAGTCTTTTTCTGATAAAATGGCAACTACATTTTTTGTTGTATAAGTTTTGGTGCAAGATTTTATACTATACAAAACATAAATAACTGCTTTTCTGTTAGGTTATTTATCAACATTTCCCTGCTGCCTTGCAAGCAAATACTAATCTATTTTCAAGCCTATAATGGCAGTTATGTTAAATATGCTTGAACGGCATTTTTCCATTCTGATGACATATACATTTTTATTTCTATCTATTAGTCAAATCAAACAGAAATGGGAGTTGAAAGGTCAAATTAATATGATTCTTTGAAAGCCTCTTCATATTTTGGTGTGTATATTTGTCTTGCGGCAATAAAGTAAAAAGTTAATTTTCATGTAGGTATGAATTGTTCATTTGTTAATAAAGTAAATCCCACTTGGAGCTATTACCAGCTTTTGCTAATGATGACCCTCTATTTAAATCAGACTGAAGCTAATAAATATAGTTAGGATACTGATGGAAAATCACTGCATTTTCATCTAGCAAATACCATAAGCTTTGCTTCATCTACATGAACTGATCAAGTCAGTCACACAGGTACAAAGTGTAATGCTGCAAAATGCTAATCTTAAAGAAGGTAGCATTTTTAATATTGCCTTCATAAGTTGTACTAAAATAAATAAAAAATTTCTTGTAGTTGCAGTTATGTCTGTTATAAAGGATCAGGAAACTCAGACTGCTCTGTATGCAAGGGCTGGTCATTATATGAAGGACCTGTACCAGATGTGACGTCTGACGAGCATCACTTCTTCAGTCTAAATTGTTCTTAGGATTATTAAGCAAAGAACACACACACGCACACACACACACACACACACACACACACACACACACACACACACACACACAATATGCAAGTGGTTTTACAAAGATTAATCATTTATTGCCAGATATTTCATGGCTGTTTCTTTTGTTTAATTTATATTTGGACTTGAATTCATAGAATTCATAAAATAGTGCACGTAGCAACCAGGGTGAGAATGATTATAAGACAAAGATGTGTGATGGTGCAACAATCAAAATAAAATGTGTATGTAGCAATTACTAATTATTGCATGAGGACAAACAAATAAGGAACCGCATGCAAATTAGTTGTATGAGATATGCAAATGAATGGCTGCAAAATGGGGTTCCAATTCAAAGATCTAAAAGAAGGCGGCATTGCATACGAATGCTTGAACATAAAGATGTGAGGGGTACATGATGGGTGTCATGTTAAGAATGGCAGCAACTATAGCAGAGCAGCATATGTTGCAAACTCCAGTTGGAGTCAGTGCTTGCAATGATGTGCTCTATGGCCATATGCACCAATGTGGGAGATAGTAACAACACCTGACATACCGCCATCTTACATATTTACAAGTGGAAAGATGTACTGTAAAAGGCCTAGTCAAACCACTTTGCCCAGAAGCACAGTTAAGAGGTATGTGTTGTGTGTCCTACCCTGCAGCTTTAACTACCTTACCTATGGGAAATGCTACTGACCTATAGAGGACTTGCTAAGGATATCACAAGTGTTAATCTCAGGAATAATAACCAACTTTCTCAACATCATGTTCCTACATCATTATCATCATCAACACCCTTTTTACCAGTTTCTACATGGCGTTTAGGTGTCGTGTTAACCACTGCCATCTCTCTCGATTCAATGTCACACTCCTGCCTTCTTCGACACTCATGCCTGACTGTCAGAAATCTTTTCTCATACAATCCATTCACCTCTTTGCTGGACACTTTCATTTCCTTTTGTTGCCTTCCTGTCTGTCCCAAATCTTCTTCATCAGATTGTATTTATTTGCACGTGTCTGAATCACTGTAATCTGTTATCTTTGATCTTTTCTGCAATTAGAGCTATCTTGGGTACTCTTCTTATGTCCACATGTCTTTGTCCTACAGTGTGCATCCTACCACCCATCTCAGGCACTTCATTTCCATCACCTCTAGCTTCCAAATCTGCTCTGCCTTTACTGTCCAGGATTCTATACCATAAAGCAGTACTGGTCATATTATTGTTTTGTACACCTTATTTTCAGCTTCTTTGTCATTTTTTGTCATACACTACATATGACACCCTAAGCCAATTGACGGAAGCCCCTCTGATTCTAGCTTTAACTTCTTCATTCAGACTTCCCTTCTCCTCAACCACCCCTCCAAGATACTTGAAACTGTTAACCTATTCCAGTGTCTTCCATTTCTGTCTCAGTTCTCCAACATGCTGTATGGCCATGTACTCCGACCATGTAGATGAGGATATCTGATTCCCCAGGACACCATAAGAGAAGACAAACACCATTTACACCTTCTATGATATAACCAATTTCTCTAAATTCCCAAGCACCATAGAATGCACCCATATTACTATTAAGGCATCACATGGCGCAGAGCTGTAATACTTAAACATGAAGTGTTTCCATTCCTTGAGCTGGCAGGCTATCTGTAATGCCCTTGTTTTTATTTATAATGTGCTTCTGTGTCATTCAGAACATGCACACAATTCATGTATATGGTATATGACTATAACAATAGTTCTAGTTGGTGCACCCACATGCATAATAGATATATTGGCTTATACACACACATAACAAGGGAAACAAACAAAGAGGGGCCCAATACAAAAGATTTGTTTAACTTCTCTGTGGAAGCCTCATTAATTATCAGTTTGCCACATATTCACCTGACTTAAATGACTTTAAATCTATTCACATGGCAAATAGTAAACAAAGCAAAGTTTGATTGCCTTGGGACTGAAATGGCATTTGGCCATGCCAGGAGTACTCTATGCCCTCTTCTTGGTGTGTTTCATCCCTTATGTGTCACTCTGCATTACTTCTTCATTATCGACCCCCATCACCATGCCCTACCTCCCATAGGTTTTATATATATATATATATATATATATATATATATATATATATATATATATATATATATATATATATATATATATATATATCTGCTCCCATCCCAGCCTTGCATACCACCTTTGTTTTTGTCTCTCTGCCTCTAATCTACATTTGCCCTTCTCTCTGTGCCATCTCTTAGGTCTTTCTCACATCTTCCTGTTATAAAACTGGAAAAGTATCTCTATTCTCCTAGCACAATTCATGTCTTGTGGTTAACGTTCTGCATTCACCTCTTACTTCCCTATGTACTTCATTTCTTCACCTTTTAAATGAAGGACATTTTTCTATCTTTTAGCTTCTATGCTAAGCTCTACTGCTTTTCCTGTGGCATACTGCTGCTAGCTGCATGTATTTGTTGCTGCATTGCTTGCAAAAGCATGTATTGATATGGGAATGCATTCAATCTGACATCCTTCATGTTGACCATGCATGCTGTTGTACCAGTGGGTATGTTGCCTGGAAGCATAATGTTATAGTTCCTGACTTCTTCTTTTGTGTTTCCTTGATCAACATGCATGTGCCATCAACTGTCTTCTATATCTCTTATTAGCTCTCTGGTGCCTCGTTCTGTGACCTCCTTGGATATATAATCCCTCAGCCATAATGTGTTGTTATACACCTGGTACATTGTCTTCATGTTTACATGTTCTGTATTAGCACATTTTTATAGCACGTGAAAATGTATTACAGCTATCACTTAATGTTTTTAGAGGATTAAAGACCCCTACTAATAGAATGAAAAATAGATAAGGCATGTTAAAATTTGAAGATAACAAAGAATATAGGAGTATACATTTTTGTGACTTAATAACCTCTAATGCAGGGCTAGAACCTGCCATTAGCTGTTAAAGAAGACCTGAAGGGAATGAAGTGCTCTAAGGACTTGAGTTTATCCTCAGGAAAAACCTGCACACATTTTCTGCTTTACTGTTCTACTGTATCACGTGTCCTCAAGTTTTTTTTTTGGTCTGTTCACTTTAATGGCATCTGTATGCATAATTATTTGTTTTATGGGTCTAAGCTTTGTAGTGGCAACATAGGTGGCGTCACATAAAAAAGAAATAGCACAGTTTCTGATCTTGCATTTTTACCAGAACAGATGTGTTATATGTGTATGAACCCATTAAATATGGTACAAGGTTATTTGGCCTCTGAATTTATTATGTTTAATTTGTGAGCTGAAGAAGTATAGTAGATACATGCACTGCTGCTATGGATATACAAAGTCATTGTTAGCCAGATGTGTGTTTTTCTAAGATGCCGTGGAGTCTAAGGTGATATTTAACATTAAAGGAAAGGGTAGCATATGTGCCAGAGGGAATAATGAAAACCATGTTTTTGGGTTATTTGCATCTCATGATGTAACATATAAATATATTATCAGGCAGGTTCTTAGAATGATAAGTACTGTTTGACAGTGGTGATATCTGAATGTCAGGTAATTAAAAAACGGAAGTTTTCTTTTAGTGAATTGCTTGTAAATATGTACAAACTCCAAAATAACAAGTATCTTCTGACTAGCTGATTGTAAATACCTACAAGCCCCATTGTGTATATAAATCCTTTTACTGTGACATTGTAAGCTTAACAAATGCATCCAGGTAGTTACAGGAACAGGGACTATAACTCATATTTAAACCAAAATATCAGGAAAAGGCTATGATGTGGTCAACAACTGTCACAACTAATTATGGTACTTAGAAGGGGCCTCTTACCTCTTTTACACTTTTAAATATCCTGCTGCCAACATGGATAAAGGAACAGGTGTCCCAGACTAGGTTTACTAGAACAGCATGGTTAATTAGTTTCAGTGGCATAATCTAAATGCATGTGATAGGTGAACAGGACAAGAATGCACTGAGATTACACTCAGGCTATAATGAATGGAATATAAGCTGAAGAAGACATTGTATAAAAATACTGCTGTGTCTATATATCTAAAAACATGAAAGGCATAAAAGGCTTGTGTTGCTTCTCACATTCTGTTATATGGATTTTGTTTTAATGGAACATTGCTGGAACCTGTGTTCTGAGAGACTGCTTTTCAATCTATCTGGAAATATACAGAGCTAAGTATATTTTTTAATTTAATTGCATTTTTAAACTGTGTTTTGTCTAATATTGTTCCATACTCGTGTGCTAGCTTGCACTGCATGTGAATTATTTTTACTGCTGTTTTAGCTACTTTTCTGTAAAAAAAAATAGTGTAAGCCTGTTTTCTACCTTTCCTGTAACTAGTGTAGTCCAGATACAGATTTTCTGTATCCAGGACTGTATGTAAGCTTCTGAGCCCCCCAAGCCTTTCTGTGTTGGAAGGAAGCCGTCTAGCTTATCAGTGGGAGTGGTAAGCACTAGGTAACCTGTCAACCACATAAGGAGTGGTTCTGGCCCAGAAATTGTAGTTATTGGCCATTTGGGCAATCTTTTCCATCTCTCTCAACTTGCATTTGCACTTGCTTCTGTCCTGTAACTCGTCTAGTGCAGATACAGATTCTTAGTTTTAGCACTTAAATTTGCTTATTCATGCTCAGCACTTGATCAGAACTTGTAAGCACTAAATAAGCTACTAATTATTATAGCACTCAGCCTTCATCATTACCTAGAGGAAAACAGCTTTTGTACTTACTTTTCTCACTTCCTTATAGAAAAACAGCTCCTGTACTCACTTTCCTCGCTTATCTAGAGGAAAATAGTTTTTTATTCAGGCATGTCCAAGGGTCAGCTCCCAGTGTTCTCTCCTGTCTATCTAATGAATCTGGGCATCTTGAGGCAATGTAGAAATTGCCTCTTGTATACAGACAATCCTCTCCTTCTACAACCCAACACTACAACCTGTGAGAGATGTACTTATCTAGCCAAACTGGAGGTAAAGCTCTCTCCAACCAAGACTGAACTTGACAGTCAAGAGGAGAAGCTAAACATTTGCACCACACCACACTCATCACATAGTCTCACTAAATCTATACCACCAAAATCCACACATAGTAACACAAAAACATTCGTGGAGGTTCTCAATAATAATCTGTCTAAGCAACAGAGACCTCCAAAGCAGAAATGCAAGCAACCTCACTCCCACAACACAACCCAAAGGACACATTGCCCACAGACTCAGTGTGCCACTCAACCACAGCCAATAAGGCAAAACAACATACCCAACACACTATTCATAGGTGACTCTATAGTCAGGCACACTGATGTCCTACTCACCAGGCTAAACAAGGAGAAGGTTACTGTCAACTGCCTGTCAGGTGCCAGGATCTGCCACATAACCCGCACACTCAGGTCACTCCACAACAAGTACAAATATGACTCTGCCATTGTCCATGTTGGTGTGAATGACCTGAGATGTACCTCCCTGGACTAGATGAAAAAAGACATGGAAGAGCTCTCCTATCTTGTAGTCCAGACAGGTATGACCCTAGCCCTGAATAGCATTCTGCCATCGCCCAGAATAATATCACAGTACAAGGACAAAATGATTGACTTCAACAATTGGCTAAGCATCTGGTGTCATTCTAAGGGGATCCAGTATCTGTCTGCTTGGGATGACATGGTCGACAGACCACGATGCTTTGCCAGAGATGGCCTACACCTGTCGACCCTGGGATTCCGGATACTGGCTAAGGCTCTTGCCGCCCCTATAGTGCCTTTTTTTAGGCATGGCTCAAATGACAAATTCACCACCATAACAGGAATAGACAAGCAAAAACTGAGGGTAATATTACTCAATGCTAGAAGTCTAAATCTCAAAATGCACTTACTCGAGGCACTCCTTAAAATGTTGAACATTGATATCTGTGCAGTGACTGAGACCTGGTTCAAGGCTCCAGGCTATAACTCATACCACACTTTTCGGCCATGTAACCTGGACTGAAACACCAAAGGTGGAGGTGTGTCCATATTCATTAAGGATATCCACACCTGCAGGCTAGTTGTTCAGCATAATGCATCCGAGGTTATCCAAGTGCAACTAACTCTAGGCAAAACTGCAGTCCAAATTGTAGCTTGCTACAGATCCCCCACCATGCCCCAGGATTCCCACTCCTCTTTTCTTGATGCACTGGAAAATATTAGGGTTCAACCAAACACCCTAATAATAGGCTACTTCAACTACCCCACCATTAACTGAGAAAACTACTCATGTACCAACTCCTTAGCTCAACACTTTCTGGAATTCATGAACTCCAATTCCCTGGATTAACTTATCCACACCACCACCAGGGGCAACAATATCCTAGACCTAGTCATTACCAACATGAGGGACCGGTGTTCCACATCTAAAGTCAACTCCTCGTTGGTCCAATCCAACCATAAGCTAATCACCCGTGATATCCACATCCCACCCCCACCACCTATTAAGGAAACCACGGTAAAAAATTTCTCCAAATCCAACTTCATGCTTCTTAAGACAGAAGTGGTGAACTTCATGACACCTATGCAGATGGACAATACAGTTACAACTGCTGAATCCTACACAAATGCATTCTATAAGCACTTACACCAGTGCATGGATCGTGCTATCCCAAACAGTACCAAGATGCTATCCTCCAAAAAAAGGAAGCCAATCTGGTGGTCCCCTGCCATAAACAAACTGTACAACAGAAGGAAGAAACTATTGCAAAAGAGAGTAAAATCCCATGAATGGAGGAGCTCCCTGTTCAGCCTCAGTAAGAAGCTGAGATCCCTTATAAGATCCTCCAAAGCTAGTTATGAAAACAAAATTGCCACTAATTCTAAGGGCAACCACAAAGCATTCTATAGCTATGTCAAGAATCTTGATGGCAACACCCAGATCTCCTCTGAGTTACAGCACAATGGCACGAAAATTACTGAACCAACTGATATTGCCAACATCCTGGCAGATAGGTTCAGTGCTAACTTTACCCCCCCGCCCCCTAAAGGGCTCATATCTATACAGGAAGAATGCAGAGTCCCTGTAATCACAACTACGCAGGTAAAAGCAGCACTCTCTAAAGCCAAAAACACAGCATCCGTGGGACCGGACAACATCCCAGGCTGGGATTCACACAAACTTCAGAACGAACTGGCTCCCCATCTAAGCACCATGATCAATAATAGCCTTGCATCAGGCTTTGTGCCCACTGAATGGTGCACAGCAACAGTTATCCTCACTCCACAAAAGGGGAGCCACCACTGATCCCGGGAACTATCGCCTTATTAGCCTGACGAGCCTGGTCTGCAAGGCCATGGAATATATCATCATGGAACTCATAAACAAAGGCATTGGTAACCTCCAAACTCTGGATCCCACCTAGTTCAGGTTTGTGAAAGGAAGATCATGCCTCTTGAACCTGATTGACTTCTTTGAGGCAGTCACCAAAGCCGTAGATGAGGGTAAGGTGGTTCACACAGCCTATCTTGACCTCGCCAAGGCTTTTGACACCATCCTCCATTCTGGAATTATAGCTAAACTCACTAAACAAGGTATAAATCCCTATGTCACAAGATGGGTTGCCAACTGGCTCACTGACAGAACCCACACTGTAAAAGTTGTAGACTCCAAATCTGACCTCAAACCAGTGACAATTGGAGTACCACAGGGTTCAGTCCTGGGACCTCTCCTGTTTGGTATCTACTTCTCTGAAGTATAGGCTAACACAGAAGGCCTCTGGCTAGCAAAGTTCACAGATGACTACAAACTAGGAGCCATAGTCAAGTCCCCAAATGATGTGGACATCCTACAGAAGGGCCCTGCTGAGACAGATGCCTGGTGTCAGAGACATGGCATCAAGCTCAATGCCAAAAACTGCAGTGTCATCCCCTTTGGTAAAAACTCTGTACTCATGAACTACCACATAGGCAGCAATCTACTTAACACTGAATATGTGATAAGAGACCTTGGGACCCAGGTGGACAGTAATCTCTCCTTTGATAGTTACATTGCCACAGTAGTCAGGAAGACCTTCTATCTGGCACACCTCATCATAAAAGGGTTCTCATCCAGGAAAAAAGAGGTCATTGTTCCCCTCTACTCGACACTCATCAGACCCATTATAGAGTACAACGCTCCTTTTGGAATGTACTTCACAAGACATCTGCAGCAGCTGGAAAGGCCACAGAAGTACCTCACAAAGAGGATTACTGGCCTCAAACAAATGCCCTACACTAACCGTCTCAAAAAACTCCAGCTTTACTCCATAGCATATCGCCTACTCTGAGGTGATCACTAACTAACATATAAAGCTATGTCAAACCCAGAGCTGTTGGCCATGCTACACCTAAAGAAATCCCAATCCCTCCAAGCTACATGCTCTAGGGACCTAAACCTTGTCACCACAATAAACAGGACATGCTGGAAGGATAGATTCCTGTCCCAGGGACCTCTCAAAGTCTAGAGCAGGCTACCCATCAATGTCAAACAAAGTTCTTCATTAGCACTCTTCAAGAAAAATCTTGATGAGTGGATGGGAAATAGGAAATACACCCTGGGGATCACTTCTCTGTCTCTGCTCGACAGTGGCACAGGAATATAACTTTCTTGGGTGGCATAAGCCAGGGAACCTTGTTGGCTAGGCTTACATAGGCCCTTGGGCTGATAGCCTAGTACCTACCTATGAACCTATGAACCTATGGCTCTTCTCATGTCTTTCTTTTCTTTTTATTTTAGAATTACCAGGGCTGAAGTCAAATAATTCCCAAAGAAGAAAAAAGGGATAGAACAGAGAGAAAATAAGATGTACTTATAAAAAAACAGAAAATAATATATAACAAAAATTGTGCAAATGCAATTAATAGAAGTAGCAACAATTATGATAGAAATTCAAATTTTACAATTAATGTGATTATATTTCAGATTTGTATTATGGTGGAAATGCTGTGGAGTAATGAGAGTCAGAGCAGGGGATGCTGGAGTGTTGGGAGATGTTGGCAGTTGAAGAGAATAGTGCTGGTAGATTAGAAACCCTTAGGTGATGTGGCCTGCTGTGTGGCAAGAACAGTTTTATTTGGTGTGGAGCAATTTTTTAAGTTTAGCTTTGTAGGGAGGATTGTTGTTCCTTTAGGTGGCTGGTAAGGGATTCCCATATTTTAGCAGCAATGATGTGAAACAAGTGGTCGGTGTGGTGCAGCCTGTCTTTTAGGGGTTGGATTTGGGGTGGAAGGTTCTTGGGAGAAGCATCTGAGGTTGCAACATGTGTGTTTATTAGTTTGGCAGATAGATGTGGGAATAGATAAGGTTGGGGAAGTTTGAAGATGAAAGAGGTTGGAGACACTGATAGACATTTGGCTTTTTTGAGGGTGAGACAGTAGTGCTCATTAGTGGGTGAGTTAGTGATGAAGGAAAATAGTTTGTTTTTGATAATATGTAGTGTGGAGAAGCATTTCTTAGAGGCTGTGGCTACTGTGAGTAGACCATGTTTCAGCTGTGCCAGGAGGATTTCTTTGCTTCTTGCTGTCCTGGCTGGCTTTAACAAATAAGGAGAGATATTTCTGGCTAAGAAGAGGAGTGAGTATTGAATGTTGGTGACTGATCTAGCCACAAACCCAGGTATTTGAAGATGTTAGTTTTTGTCTTTTTGTGTGTCACAAAGGGTGATGATATTGAGTGACACTAGTGATTTTTAAGTATTTGGGAGATGATAAAAAGTGTGTATTTTTGTAGGATTAAGTGTTAGTCTGCGGTTAATGAGTCAGGAATTGAGAGTTATGGTTATTTTTTATTGTGGAATGTTTGCAGCTGGATGTAAATAGTACCATGGTGTCAGCCTAGAGGATAAGTTGTAGGGTAGGAAGGTCATGAGGTAGCAAGAGAAGAGGAGAGGAGAGGACAGGAGAGGAGAGGAGAGAAGAAGAGCTTGGATATGTTCTTGGGGTTCTCTCATTGAAAGAGGTAAGGGCTCACAGAAGAAAGAGACTATTAATCTATGAAGAATCTCTTCAACAAGAAGTCTTGGAACCAGGTGATGGATGGGTTAGTAATGCCAATGGTCTGTAGAGAGAAAAGGAGGGTGAGTGGTTGATAAGGTCAAAGGCTTTTGTTAGGTCTATGAATATTGCTCCTGTCAAGTTACGTTTGTCCAAGTTGTGAAGACTGTCATCATTTTGGAAACAAAGTGCCATCATTATAATACAATCTGTCCAGAGTGCATGCTGTTTTAGAGTAAGGAGATGATATTGTTGACTGTAGCTTGAGAGTTGTATCTAGATGATTTTTTTTCTATTACCTTGCCAAGAGTTTGTAGGGTGTAAACATAATGAATGCTTAAGCTTGGTTTAACAACTTAAAGAGTGAATCTCCATCCATATCATTTAAAGATCATGTTCAAAGCTCCAACTAAACCCAAAACACAGCGTGCTTCTGTATAGTGTCAACTCACAATTCTTTAATCATTCCCTCCAAAGGAGTGCTAGAAGTGTGCCTTGTAACTTCAAATGGGCAGAGCCTAAGCTTTTTTATAGAATCCAATTATGTCCTCGCATTTCAAACAAATGTTCATCTCCCTGGAACCATAGAGGTCACTAATGAACATAAATGGAAAACTATTAAGCACAGACTGTTTTTTATTGTGGTAGTATTATTTCTGTTCAAGGTCTGAAAGTCACAGAAAACATATTACTTTTGTAGTATTTTGTAAACAACTTACAATATCTCAGCCACCACTCAAATTACACACACACACACACACACACACACACACACACACACACACACACACACACACACACACACACACACACACACACACACACACACACACACACACACACACAGACTGTGAGCAACATTTTGTTTATCCAACTGACAACTTTTATACAGGGCTAAGCAGTTCAGTCTGTGCAACTTGGTTGTTGAGATATTTATAAAAACATGAAATTCATACTTTTGGAATTTTAATGCAAATTTGAACAATCAATTTTTGATGCCTAGAGGCATCAGTAAGAAATAACTGCAGAAACACTTGCAGACATCACTCAGCTGTAATGAGTTAATGTCCTGGCAAGTGAAATACCACAAATAAATTTAATAAAAAAAAAACAAAACAAAGTAAAAATATTTTAGTGTGCATTATGCATGCGACGCCTATGTACCCGGACTGTGATACAATCGTGCCTAGCAATATGATAACAAGACTCTGAAAGTAAGCCAACATTGCAGCACTCCACCAAAAAAAAAAAAAAAAACAATAATTTCAAGCGATAAAGTAAATCACAAACTGCGGTAGCGTTGTCGCCTCACAGTAAGACGTTGTCCTGTTCGATTCTCAGCTAAAGCATCTTCTGTGTGGAGACATGCATGAATGGGCGTACCTTCATTGAAGGTTGTGCGTCAGAGCTGGCAACTCGGTACGTAAAAATCTACTGCCAATCATTAGCGGACCGGAGTTCGCCTGTGGTGACCTCTAACCAGGAAAAACCGAAAGACACAACAACAAAGTCCCATTTAAGAAATAATGCAGTCATTACTTAAATATTCCACTTGTCAGAGTGTCAGTGCTGCTTATTTGTTTTTCTTTCTTTACACTGCCATCAACTTAGTATCTCTTTGTAAAGCTGTCTAAAACAGAGAACAGAAAAGCTCTGCACCCCACACAGCATTAATCCTTTAGGTCCCTCTTAGCTGTGAGCCTTAAAGGACATAAATACGAAGATATCTGCAGCACTTTTTTAAAAGTCTTATTTTCACATAAAATAAACAACCACTGGACTCCAATTTCTGTTGACATAAGGCAGAAATAGAATGCAGATTCGGCATTCCATCTCATACTTTTGAACATGGTCTTTAAGTAAATTATCTGATGCAGCATCACTATAAATAACTATACTTCATAGCCAACAAGTGTATGAGTTTCTGATTTTTTTCTTCCCTTGCTTCTTGTGAAAACTCTGTGTGCATATCTATGCAGCAATATATTTGATATTGTTAACAAAAGGGGTACATTTTAATTCTAATTTAACTTTGAAATATAATCTGCTCAATCATAACAGAACCCCATTTATTTCAGTGCATGCTGTACAGTTGTTGTTTGTCTTTTGGCTTTTCCCGGTAAGGGGTCACCACAGCAGAACTCCGGTCCGCTAATGATTGGCAGTAGATTTTTACGTAATGCCGAGGTGCCAGCTCGACGACCAACCTTCAACGAAGGCACGCCCATTTACACACGCATGTCTTTCGAACGCTACCCAACCACGGGGAGGACATGCAGACTCCACACAGAAGGCACTCCCAAGCCACGCCGAGAATCAAACGGGAGAACCTCTTGCTACCTCAGGCATAGATTCTCTGCTGTACAGTAAAAGATTAAATTAGGTTTTTGGCATTGCTTATATCATTATCCTTCTGAACTAACAAATAATTGATGGTTCTTAGATAAGTGGCCCCAACACACTAAAGAAATCAGTTTGTTCTTGTTGAGTCACTCCTTTAGAAGCAGTTAGCGGTGGTACTTTTCCTTATTATGATCCAAAATGTTTCGACTATGTCTTCAGGAACTGGCATGATAAATATCTGGACTGGAGTGATTTACAAAACTAGGAGGCAAAAAGTTTTTGTAGATGACTCTAAAGGTAGTAATAACTATACAGGTGAGTGGTGTTTTGGTGATTAAATCATTCTCCTGAAATAATCCCTGAACTGCAGTATTTTTTTTGGCATAAGGGTGGATTGACATATCCTTCCAATGTTGCCATGGGCCCTTCTTCCTTGATAACTTCATTTTTTATTTTTGCATTTATATCTTTCCTTCTTCAGTCCATCAGTTCGTATTCTTTTCCTTTCTTTCACTGTTATTCCATTTCCTTTTTTATTTTTCTTGTATCTGCCTTTCTTACTATTTTGGCTTATAACTGTTAGCTTGTTTCTTGATGCGTACAGTGTGCTTTACATTTTTCATGCCCGTAGAAAATGTTTCAGGAGGGGTGTATATGAAGGATTCTGTTTCTGTGTGATGCTACATAAGAAATGACTTCTCAGCATACTGCCTTATGGTTGTGAAGCTCTCTAAACCATATGTGGGGAAGACCCTAATGCTACTGCTCCAAATTGAAATATGTAATCACATTGTTGTAAGTTTAGAACATTCATTCTCTCACTTACCAGAAGTGTTTAAGCTTGACAAAGTATTGCATGGGAATATGATATGGTACAAATGGACTGGCTACACAAATAAATAATAGGAACGTCTATTTCTATACCACTTGTTCTGGTGTGGCTCATGATGGCAGAAAACTGAAAACAGTTTATTTTATCTAAACAGCCACTGGACAAGAGCCTGGTGCACTTTCTGTGGTGATGTCCAAGATGTCCTCCTTACCCACTTTGCAGAGACGACATGAGGATGTGGCAATGGCTGATTTCTTCACAGCACTTTCTGATAGCAAGATATATACAAATTGAACCAGCATCCTAGCAGACAGGCTTAGCTGTTTTACTTTAATGACTCATGAGTGGTCTCTCAGTCCCCTGGTAGTACTAGTTATCTTTTCTAAAGGGTCCGGTGTTGCTGCAGTTGGTTTGCCTCTGCAACCAACATCAAATGCAACAGACACTTCACCCTCATCCCTCCATAGTAACAGACACCCAGGGATGCTCTGCTCCTTCTTCAGTCACCCGGTCTTCTTTATGCCTTCCTTCCTCTTCCTGACATCATGACATTGTGCAAGGTCTCTGTCTTCCTCATAATGTCCTTTTGGCCCAGTCAAATTTGGTCCCCCATGCTTTGGCCTCATCTCAAGAAACAACCCGGTCTGTCTGATGCCTTTGCAGATCTTTTCTCACACCTAGCCAGCAAGTCTCACTCAGGCATAGTAACTCTGAAACTAACCATAGGATTTCTCCACTTCTAATTATGGTCAGCAAGTCATCATTTTCCAGTAGAGTTGTTCAGATGCTTCTAGCCCCTGAAAAAGATAGCACTTAAACATTTTACTAAAGTAAATGGAAGATATTTTCTTTTTGGGCAGTGTGTCAATGACTAGACCCTTTCTAAGCTCCTATACCTAAAGGTCCTTCATTTGTTAGCCACAGTTGTTGACTCAGGCTCCAGTAATTCTACAACTAAACTTCAGCTGCTAGCAATTTTAAATGGTCACCAAGACTTAGTCTTCTTCGTTAGACTGTCAGAAAGCTTGTTCAGCCTTTATAAAAGGAAAATTCCTCTCCTCCCCCCATTCCATCAAAGATGCCACTCTGCCATTGGACTTGAATTTGGCTCAGCAAACCTTTATTTCTGATCCCTTTCAGTCTGCTTTTTCCTGCAGTTTTAAATACTTGTCATGAAAACTCTTGTTCTTATTCCTCAATACTTCGGCAAGAAGAACATGAGAGCTACAAGCCTTTTGCTACAACCTCACAATTGTAGTTTCCCAAAAAGCAAGAGTTTAACAGAGAATTAATCCTTTGTTTGTTCTCAGGGTATCAAATGAATCATTTTTGAACCAAAATACTCACCTGACAGTCTTTTTTTTCCTCATCATACCAGTAAAAGAGAATTTCAGCTCCCTTCATCTGATGTTCATAGACAGTTTTGTTTTTACGTGCACCATAGCAATAAACAACGATAAACAACTGCTTGTGTCTTCTCTGCCACCAAAAGAGGTTACAGTGTTTCCAAATTCACCATTTGAGATGGCTGTGCAGTGGTTTTGCTCACATTTACTTTATTAACAGTAATTCCTTTGACTCAATACCTAAGGCTCTTTCTATGAGATTAATTGCCACATCCATGGCCTTCTTCAGAAACTCCTTCATAGATGGTATATTATGTATGGCAGAAACCTGTGCAACAACGCACAATTTCATCAACTACTGTAAATCGGATATTGTTTCTAGTCCTAGGTCTTTCTTTGGATCTACCATTTGTATGCTGTCTGGGAGGTTCTACCTTTAGTATTCAGTCCTCAAAATGAATTAATTTTAACAGACTCAGAAATGAATATAATATTAAAATGGATGTTTTATTTATTTACATTGTAATAAATTCAAGGTTGCAGTCCATTTTCAGTGGAGTTCTGGAGAGAAAATCTACACAGCTTAGCAGCACACAAGAAATGAAATACATTAATATAAGTACTAAAATATTATCATGTATATATCAAAGAGATGTTCAGCAGTGAGGAAAAAAATATATTTATTTTTTAAAGAGCATTGTGGTTAGTACAGAGACAGGTGCACATTGTTTTTACAGACTGCAGTCAAACAGCAAAGGAAAAATAATTAGCAGCTATATGTAAGACTTTAGTAACTCATCACACATAAAAAGTATGATTCACCTAGTAATATACAGCACAGAAAAGAAATCCAAAGAATATGATTAGAGCTATAACATGGCATGCAACAGAGGCATATTACAACTAGGAGATGACATAACATTCCTTGCAATTTATTCTAGTTGTCCACCTTAGGCCTACAGTAGTCAAACTGAGTGAGTTACATGCAGGGAATCATAAACGAACTAACAGGTGTGCACTTTGAATACACCTCACAGTAACCTGCTGGAATTCACAGACACACTGAGCTAATCAGAGGAAGGGCACTGAGCCAACTGATCTGTGATATATAACATATAGTATCCTTTTTTTTGCTTATTTTTATGAGTTATTTATAGCACTTTTATTGTCTGCATATACTTTTCTAGCTAGTTTCACTGTGTGTGTGAGGTATTAACTAGAAATTTTCTACAATTGTTAAGCATCTGGTTGGGTTTGTTTGTTCTGATTTTTGTTCGCATCCTCCCTTCCTATTGGTATCCTGTTTTTATACTTGGTGGCTTTGCAGTTGCCCGCCCCTACTGTAAATTTGATCTGGGTCATTCCTCCCAGTCTAGTGTCATTATCTCATTCTACCTAATCCAGGGAGAACATTTGAGAAGGCCAACCAACTTAGTTTCTGCTCCTCCTTTCCCCTTTCCACTTTACAAAAAAAATTTCTAAGCTTGTTTCCTGCCTTTCCTGTAAGTCATCTAGTCCAGATACAGATTTGCTGTATCCAGGACTGTCTGTAAGCTTCTGAGCCCCCACGCCTTTCTGTGTTGGAGGGAAGCCTTCTAGATTAATTTTGTTTCTTAGAACTAGCCAGTTTTCTAGTTTCAGCACTCAAATCTGTTTCTTTGATCTCAGCACTTGTTCAGAACTTATTGTAAGCACTAAATAAGCTACAAATTACTATAGCAATCAACTTTCCTCACTTGTCTAGAGGAAAACAGTTTTTAGTACTTAATAAATAAGCAACTATCCAGGCATGTCTAAGGGTCAGCTCCCAGTGTTTTCTCCTGTCTACCTGATGAATCTAGGCATCTTGGGGCAATGCAGCAATTGCCTCATGTACACAAACAACCCTCTTCTCCTACCACTCAACACTACAACCTGTGAGAGATGCACTTATATAGCCAAACTGGAAGCAAAGCTCTCTTCACCCAAGACTGGAATAGACAGTCAAGAGGAGAAGGTAAACACTTGCACCAAACCACACTCATCACATAGTCCCTCAAAACCTACACCACCAAAACACACACAGAAACACAAAACACACACCTACATTCATGGAGGCTCTAAATAAAAAATCTACCCAAGCAACAGGGACCTCCAAAGCAGAAACGCAAGCAACCACCACCCTCCAACACAACCCAAATGACACATAGCCCACAAACTCAGTGTGCCACTCAACCACAGCCCATAAGGCAATACAACATACCCAACACTCTAGTCATAGGTGACTCTATAGTCAGGCACACTGATGTTCCACTCATCAGGCTAAACAAGGAGAAAGTTACTGTCAGATGCCTGTCAGGTGCCAGGATCCACCACATAATACATGCACTCATGTCACTCCACAAAAAGTACAAATATGACTCTGTCATTGTCCATGTTGGTATGAATGACCTGAGATGTACCTCCCTGGACTACATGAAAAGAGACGTGGAGGAGCTGTCTGATCTTGTAACCCAGGCAGGTATGACCCTAGCCCTGAGTAGCATCCTGCCATCATCCAGAATGATATCACAGTACACGGACAAAATGATTGACTTCAACAACTGGCTAAGCTTCTGGTATTCATTCTAAGGGAATCCAGTATCTGTCTGCCTGGGATGACATAATCGACAAACCATGACGCTTTGCCAGAGATGGACTGCACCTGTCACCCTTGGGATTCCGGATACTGGATAAGGCTCTTTCCACCCCTGTGGTCCCTTTTTTAGGCAAGGTTCAAATGAAAAATTCGCCACCGTAACAGGTACAAGCAAGCAAAATCTGAGGGTAATGCTACTTAATGCTAGAAGTCTAAACCTCAAAATGCGCTCACTCGATGCACTCCTTAAAATGGAGAGCATCAACATCTGTGCAGTGACAGAGACCTGGTTCAAGGCTGCAGAGAGCAGCCCAGCATTACCAGGCCATAATTCATACTACACCTTTCAGCCACCTAACCTGGACCAAAACACTAAAGGTGGAGGCGTGCCCATACTTATTAAAGATAGCCACACCTCCAGGCTAGTTGCTCAGCATAATGCATCTGAGAATATCCAAGTGCAACTAAGTCTGGGCAAGACCACAATCCAAATTGTAGCTTGCTACAGATCCCCCACAATGCCCCAGGATTTCCACTTATTTCTTGATACACTGGAAAATATTAGGGTAAAACCTAACACCCTAATAATGGGCAATTTCAACTACCCCACCATTAACTGGGAAAACTACTCATGTACCAACTCTTGTACTCAACGTTTTCTGGAATTCATAAATTCCAATGCCTTGGATCAACTTATCCACACCCCCACCAGGGGCAGCAATATCCTACACCTGGTCATTACCAACATGGGCAACCGGTGTTCCACACCAGAGGTCAATTCTTCATTGGTGAGATCCGACCACAAGCTAATCACCCTAGACATCCGCATTCCACCCCTAGCCCCCATTAGGGAAACCACCGTAAAAAATTTCTCCAAAGCCAACATCATGCTTCTTAAGACAGAAGTGGCAAAATTCACGACACCCATGCTGATGGACAATAGAGGTACAACTGCTGAATCCTATACAAATGCACTTTATAAGCACTTACACAAGTGCACATATTTTGCAATCCCTAACAGAACCAAGATGCTATCCTCCAAAAAAAGGAAGCCAATCTGATGGTCCCCTGCCATAAATGAACTCTGCAACAGAAGAAAGAAACTGTTGCAAAAAAGAGTAAAATCCCATGACTGGAACAACTCCATGATCAGCCTCAGTATGAAGCTGAGATCCCTCATAAAATCCTCCAAAGCTAGTTATGAAAACAAAATCACCACTGATTCTAAAGACAACCACAAAGCAGTCTATAACTATGTCAAGAATGTCAATAGCAACACTCAGATCTGCTCTGAGTTATAGCACAATGGCACTAAATATACAAAACCAACTGATATTGCCAACATCCTGGCTGATAGGTTCAGTCTAACATTACATCTCTCTCATCCCGTAAAGGGCCCGTCTCTCTACTTGAAGAATGCCAAGTTCCTGTAATCATGGCTGCACAGGTAAAAACATACTCTCCAAAGCCAAGAACACAGCATCCATGGGACCTGACAACATCCCAGGCTGTGTTCTACATGAACTACAGAACAAACTAGCACCCCACCTAAGTACCATGTTCAATCATAGCCTCACCTCAGGCTTTGTGCCCACTGAATGGTGCACAGCAACAGTTATCCCACTCCACAAAGGGGGAGCCACCACAGACCGCAGGAACTACCTCCCCATTAGCCTGACAAACCTGGTCTGCAAGGCTATGGAATGTATGATCATGGAACTTATAAACAATGACATTGGTAATCTCCAAACTCTGGACCCTACCCAGTTCAGGTTTGTAAAAGGCAGATCATGTCTCTTAAACCTGATAGACTTCTTTGAAGCGGTCGCCAAAGCCGTAGATGAGGGTAAGGTGGTTCACACAGCCTATCTAGATCTTGCCAGGGCTTTCGACACCATACCTCACTCTGGAATTATAGATACATGCACTAAACTAGGTATAAATCCCTATGTCACAAGATGGGTTGCCAACTGGATCACTGACAGAACCCACACTGTGAAAGTAGCAGACTCTAAATACAACTTCAGACCAGTGACAAGTGGAGTAACACAGGGTTCAGTCCTGGGTCCTCACCTGTTTAGTATCTACTTCTCTGAAGTACAGGCTAACACAGAAGGTCTTTGGCTAACAAAGTTCCCAGATGACCGCAAACTAAGAGCCATAATTAAAACTTCTAATGATGTGGACATCCTACAAAAGGTCCTCACTGAGACAGATGCCTGGTGTCAAAGCCATGGCCTCAAGCTCAATAACAAAAAGTGCATTGTCATCCCTTTTGGTAAAATCTCTGTACCCATGAACTACAACATAAGCGGTAGTCTACTTAACACCGAAAGTGTGATGAGACCTTGGGACACAGGTGGACAATAGTCTCTCCTTTGATAATCACATCGTCACAGTAGTCAGGAAATCCTTCTACGTGGCACACCTCATCACAAAAGGATTCTCATCCAGGAAAAAAGAGGTCATTGCTCCCCTCTACCCATCACTCATTAGATTATAGAGTGAATCACCCCTTTTGATATGTACCTCACAAGACATCTAAAACAACTGGAAAGGCCATAGAAATACCTCACAAAGAGGATTACCAGCCTCAAACAGATGCCATATGCAGACCGTCTCAAAAAACTCCAGCTTTACTCTGTTGCATATCGTCAACTCAGAGGTGATCTCCACCTAACATACAAAGCTATGTCAAACCCAGAGCTGTTGGACATGTTCCACTTAAAGAAATCCCAATCCCTCCAAGCTACACATTCTAGGGACCTAAACCTTGTCACCACAATAAGCAGAATACACTGGAGGGATAGATTCCTGTCCTAGAGACTTCCCATACTCTTAAACAAACTACCTATCTATATCAAACAAAGCTCCTCATTAGCACTCTTCAAGAAAAATCTTGATGATTGGATGGGAGATTGGAAATTCACCCCAGGAATCACTTGTGTGGCTCTGCTTGACAGGGGCACAGGAAGATAATTTTCTTAGGTGGCGAAAGCCAGGGTACCGGCTAGGCTTATATAGGCCCTAGGGCCAATAGCCTAGTACCTACCTATGAACCTATGAAGATAGGCAGCATTGCTTCAGACTATCTCATTATCTAGGCAAGAGGCATATGCTAACTACCCTCATGGTTTCTTCCAAAACCAGCTCCAAAGAAGGCATCTAGGAACCAAGTAATTGCTCAGTCATATAGATTAGCATATATGCTCTGGGTCTATATTATATATTTGGAGCTTCAAAATTTCGAACCTCGTATGTTCGACAACATATGAGCGAAACTAGAAACCTCGAATATATAATAAAAAAGTAACCAGGAACAAAAAACACCAGACAATCAACCAGTAAACAAAATAGGCAGCTGAAGAATTGTAACAAATGCAGTATAATAAATTGAGCGCTTTCATCCACCAAATGGATGGACTTCATCAGAATGTTAAAAAAACACACAACAGTCAGTTTATATATCCAGAAACCCCAACCCAATAAATTAATTAACACATACAGAATAAAATAATTAATGCAATACAAATAAAATAATATAATAAAAAGTATATGTACACACTATCAGTTCATAAACAAGAACAGGACATAAGTAAATGTACCAGAAATAACAGCAATAAAATAATTGATTAAATAGCAAACATGGATTTGAGCTTCCATAAACTTGAAATAGAAATGACATAATTAAGACCCAGGAAACAGGCAGCACTGCATTTAAGCTGCCATCTAAGCTCCAAGAATTCAAGAAATATGTCATGGGGACCACCTCTAGGGTCCACCTCAACACTATCAATGACAGAAAATTTGAAGGAGTGTGTAGGACAATTCTCGAGGTGTCTGTAAAGGGCATTCCATTCATCTTTTTTACCAATGTCATAATTGTGTTAATAAATCCTGTACCTGAGCTGTCTGATGGTTTTACCAATATAAAAACAGGTACAGCATTGGCATAATGCAACCTAAATAATACCCTTACTGCCACAGATAAATGCATTGTGGTTAGTACAGAGACAGGTGCACATTGTTTTTACAGATTGCAGTCAAACAGCAAAGGAAAAATAATTAGCAAGTATATGTAATACTTTAGTAACTCATCACACATAAAAAGTATGAGTCACCTAGTAATACACAGCACAGAAAAGAAATCCAAAGAATATGATTAGAGCTATAACATGGCATGCAACAGAGGCATATTACAACTAGGAGATGACATAACATTCCTTGCAATTTATTCTAGTTGTCCACCTTAGGCCTACAGTAGTCAAACTGAGTGAGTTACATGCAGGGAATCATAGAAGAACTAACAGGTGTGCACTTTGAATGCACCTCACAGTAACCTGCTGGAATTCAGAGACACACTGAGCTAATCAGAGGAAGGGCACTGAGCCAACTGATCTGTGATATATAACATAAAGTATCCTTTTTTTTGCTTATTTTTATGAGTTATTTATAGCACTTTTATTGTCTGCATATACTTTTCTAGCATGGGTTTCACTGTGTGTGTGAGGTATTAACTAGAAATTTTCTACAATTGTTAAGCATCTGGTTGGGTTTGTTTGTTCTGATTTTTGTTAAGCATCCTCCCTTCCTATTGGTATCCTGTTTTTATACTTGGTGGCTTTGCAGTTGCCCGCCCCTACCGTAAATTTGATCTGGGTCATTCCTCCCAGTCTAGTGTCATTATTTCATTCTACCTAATCCAGGGAGAACATTTGAGAAGGCCAACCGACTTAGTTTCTGCTCCTCCTTTCCCCTTTCCACTTTACAAAAAAAATGTTCTAAGCTTGTTTCCTGCCTTTCCTGTAAGTCATCTAGTCCAGATACAGATTTGCTGTATCCAGGACTGTTTGTAAGCTTCTGAGCCCCCATGCCTTTCTGTGTTGGAGGGAAGCCTTCTAGATTAATTTTGTTTCTTAGAACTAGCCAGTTTTCTAGTTTCAGCACTCAAATCTGTTTCTTTGATCTCAGCACTTGTTCAGAACTCATTGTAAGCACTAAATAAGCTACAAATTACTATAGCACTCAACTTTCCTCACTTGTCTAGAGGAAAACAGTTTTTAGCAGTTAATAAATAAGCACCTATCCAGGCATGTCTAAGGGTCAGCTCCCAGTGTTTTCTCCTGTCTACCTGATGAATCTGGGCATCTTGGGGCAATGCAGCAACTGCCTCATGTACACAGACAACCCTCTTCTCCTACCACCCAACACTACAACCTGTGAGATGCACTTATATAGCCAAACTGGAAGCAAAGCTCTCTTCACCCAAGACTGGAATAGACAGTCAAGAGGAGAAGGTAAACACTTGTACCACACCACACTCATCACATAGTCCCTCAAAACCTACACCACCAAAACACACACAGAAACACAAAACACACACCTACATTCACGGAGGCTCTAAATAAAAAACCTACCCAAGCAACAGGGACCTCCAAAGCAGAAACGCAAGCAACCACCATCCTCCAACACAACCCAAATGACACATAGCCCACAAACTCAGTGTGCCACTCAACCACAGCCCATAAGGCAAAACAACATACCCAACACTCTAGTCATAGGTGACTCTATAGTCAGGCACACTGATGTTCCACTCACCAGGCTAAACAAAGAGAAAGTTACTGTCAGATGCCTGTCAGGTGCCAGGATCCACCACATAACACATGCACTCAGGTCACTCCACAACAAGTACAAATATGACTCTGTCATTGTCCATGTTGGTATGAATGACTTGAGATGTACCTTCCTGGACTACATGAAAAGAGATGTGGAGGAGCTGTCTGATCTTGTAGCCCAGGCAGGTATGACCCTAGCCCTGAGTAGCATCCTGCCATCACCCAGAATGATACCACAGTACACGGACAAAATGATTGACTTCAACAACTGGCTAAGCTGCTGGTATTCATTCTAAGGGAATCCAGTATCTGTCTGCCTTGGATGACATGATCAACAAACCATGACGCTTTGCCAGAGATGGACTGCACCTGTCGCTCTTGGGATTCCGGATACTGGCTAAGGCTCTTTCCACCCCTGTAGTCCCTTTTTTAGGCAAGGTTCAAATGAAAAAATCACCCCCGTAACAGGTACAAGCAAGCAAAATCTGAGGGTAATGCTACTTAATGCTAGAAGTCTAAACCTCAAAATGCGCTCACTCGATGCACTCCTTAAAATGGAGAGCATCAACATCTGTGCAGTGACAGAGACCTGGTTCAAGGCTGCAGAGAAAAGCCCAGCATTACCAGGCCATAATTCATACTACACCTATCAGCCACCTAACCTGGACCAAAACACTAAAGGTGGAGGCATGTCCATATTCATTAAAGATATCCACACCTCCAGGCTAGTTGCTCAGCATAATGCATCTGAGAATATCCAAGTGCAACTAAGTCTGGTCAAGACCACAATCCAAATTGTAGCTTGCTACAGATCCCCCACAATGCCCCAGGATTCCCACTCATTTCTTGATACACTGGAAAATATTAGGGTAAAACCTAACACCCTAATAATGGGCAATTTCAACTACCCCACCATTAACTGGGAAAACTACTCATGTACCAACTCTTGTGCTCAACGTTTTCTGGAATTCATAAATTCCAATGCCTTGGATCAACTTATCCACACCCCCACCAGGGGCAGCAATATCCTACACCTGGTCATTACCAACATGGGCAACCGGTGTTCCACACCAGAGGTCAATTCTTCATTGGTGAGATCCGACCACAAGCTAATCACCCTAGACATCCGCATTCCACCCCTAGTCCCCATTAGGGAAACCACCGTAAAAAAATTCTCCAAAGCCAACATCGTGCTTCTTAAGACAGAAGTGGCAAAATTCACGACACCCATGCTGATGGACAATAGAGGTACAACTGCTGAATCCTATACAAATGCACTTTATAAGCACTTACACAAGTGCACGGATTGTGCAATCCCTAACAGAACCAAGATGCTATCCTCCAAAAAAGGAAGCCAATCTGATGGTCCCCCTGCCATAAATGAACTCTGCAACAGAAGAAAGAAACTGCTGCAAAAAAGAGTAAAATCCGATGACTGGAACAACTCCATGATCAGCCTCAGTATGAAGCTGAGATCCCTCATAAAATCCTCCAAAGCTAGTTATGAAAACAAAATCACCACTGATTCTAAAGACAACCACAAAGCAGTCTATAGATATGTCAAGAATGTCAATAGCAACACTCAGATCTGCTCTGAGTTATAGCACAATGGCACTAAATATACAAAACCAACTGATATTGCCAACATCCTGGCTGATAGGTTCAGTCTAACATTACCCCTCTCTCATCCCGTAAAGGGCCCGTCTCTCTACTTGAAGAATGCAAAGTTCCTGTAATCATGGCTGCACAGGTAAAAAACATACTCTCCAAAGCCAAGAACACAGCATCCATGGGACCTGACAACATCCCAGGCTGCGTTCTACATGAACTACAGAACAAACTAGCACCCCACCTAAGTACCATGTTCAATCATAGCCTCACCTCAGGCTTTGTGCCCACTGAATGGTGCACAGCAATGGTTATCCCATTCCACAAAGGGGGAGCCACCACGGACCGCAGGAACTACCGCCCCATTAGCCTGACAAACCTGGTCTGCAAGGCTATGGAATGTATGATCATGGAACTTATAAACAATGACATTGGTAATCTCCAAACTCTGGACCCTACCCAGTTCAGGTTTGTAAAAGGCAGATCATGTCTCCTAAACCTGATAGACTTCTTTGAAGCGGTCACCAAAGCCGTAGATGAGGGTAAGGTGGTTCACACAGCCTATCTAGATCTTGCCAAGGCTTTCAACACCATGCCCCACTCTGGAATTATAGATACACGCACTAAACTAGGTATAAATCCCTATGTCACAAGATGGGTTGCCAACTGGGTCACTGACAGAACCCACACTGTGAAAGTAGCAGACTCTAAATCCAACTTCAGACCAGTGACAAGTGGAGTAACACAGGGCTCAGTCCTGGGTCCTCACCTGTTTAGTATCTACTTCTCTGAAGTACAGGCTAACACAGAAGGTCTTTGGCTAACAAAGTTCCCAGATGACTGCAAACTAGGAGCCATAATTAAAACTTCTAATGATGTGGACATCCTTTACAGACACCTCAAGAATTGTCCTACACACTCCTTTAAGTTTTCTGTCATTGATAGTGTTGAGGTAGACCCTAGAGGTGGTCCCATGACATATTTCTTGAATTCTTGGAGCTTAGATGGCAGCTTAAATGCAGTGCTGCCTGTTTCCCGGGTCTTAATGATGTAATTTCTATTACAAGCTTATTGAAGCTCAAATACATGTTTGCTATTTAAGCAATTATTTTATTGCTGATTTTTCTGGTACATTTATTTATGTCCTGTTCCTGTTTATGAACTGATAGTGTGTACCTATACTTTTTATTATATTATTTTATTTGTATTGCATTATTTATTTCATTTTCTATGTGTTAATTAATTTATTGGGTTGGAGTTTCTGGGTATATAAGCTGACTGTTGTGTGTTTTTTTAACATTCTGATGAAGTCCAGCCATTTGGTGGATGAAAGCTCTGAATTTGTTAATAAAAAAGTAAAAAAAAAAATTAAAATAAAAACTTACCTTAACACATTGAGCAGGGAGGCAAGCCCCCTGCATCTCCCACACCTCCCCAACTTAAATATGCCAACTCCAACACAACACTTCATTGCAGAAAAGGGAAATTATCCCATTCTGCACATACAGAGCCGTTGCCTTTCACCTTTGAAGTTTTCAAAGTTCGATCATATGGTGTTGACCATATGACATTCGATCTTTGAAACATTCTGCAATTTAATAGGGACCTGATGCACCTACAGGTTGTGCTAGTGAATATGACCAAAATGCCGTGTTTGGCCATCTAATGGCAAGGTAGGGTGGGAGGTATGTGACTAAGTGTATGTGAGGGGCTACATTTGGGAGATTGTGTGTGTGTGTGGGGGGGGGGTGCATGCGTGCAAGTGTCTGTCTGTCTGTCTGTTTGGTTGGGAGGTAAGGGGGAGGTAGGTGTGTGCATATATATGTGTGTGTGTGTGTGTGTGTGTGTGTGTGTGTGTGTGTGTGTGTGTGTGTGTGTGTGTGTGTGTGTGTGTGTGTGTGCGTGTGTGTGCGTGTGTGAGTGTGTGTGTGTGTGTGTGTGTGTGTGTGTGTGTGTGTGTGTGTGTGTGTGTGTGTGTGTGTGTGTGTGTGTGTGTGTGTGTGTGTGTGTGTGTGTGTGTGTGTGTGTGTGTGCGCGCGCATGTAGGGGTGGGTTGAGTGGCTGTCATTCCTCAACCCTCCCCTAGACTAGCAAGCATAGTCTGCAACATTGGATGGGGGGACAACTAGCCACCAGTAGAAACTGCAATATGAGGATGGTGATAACACTTACCACCAAAGATTATCCTGTAACACTTGTATCTTAACAACAAGCAATCATTATGGGAACCAGGGATGAGGGGGACACTATCCATTAGGAATTATCCTATAGCACTCTTGTCTTACATCACTTAATCACTACAAGGATTGGAGGGGTGGAGAACACAAGCCACCAGGGATTAGTATAAAATAGCTTTGCCTTAACAGCACCTAACTTAGTCACTGCAGGGATTGCAGATGGGGGATCACTATCCGTCAGGGAGTACCATATAATGTTTGTGCCTTAATAACACTTAATCAATACAGTGATTGGGTTTGGGGAAAACTCTAGCCACCATTGATACTCACTATGGACTGCCATAAAGGAACATTAAATAACAGGTGTGGAGTCCACTGGACGCTTGGGACTTTAAATAAATAAATAAAGAGGAGTGAGCAAAGGCATTTAACCAAACACGTTTAATACAAAGGCCCTCTGCATTAGTCTGCTGCATTGAATGATGTGCAGACATCTGGCATTATTGTCAGAACTGTAATCTTTCATGGTTTAGCAGGGCAGTGAAAAAGGAGACATCAAAAATGATCTTTTAACATGGACAGGTATGGGGGTGTGTTTGACTCAATATTTTAAGGTTATGTTTGTATGTTTAAAAGTAACTTGGTGGGTGTTTCGGTTTCCAAGCTGCATCTACCAGCGGAGTTTCCCACCACCAGTTGTACTGATCTGCACTTTGTGGTAGGTAGTCCCATTAAGAGCCCATAAGAAGGTATTTTTGCATTGCAGCTAATTTGCATACGAATAGAAAAGTACCACATTGTGGGAGCAGTGTCGTTTTAGTGCAAGACATATGGCCAACACTAGGCTTGTTAATGAATACTTTGGATAGTGTCTGCATTAAAAGATAATATATTTAGACTAAAGTCCATTAAGCCAACATAATACTTGTATAATTTTTATATGAATGTCAGAAGGCAAGACATATTCTTGAGAGGTTAAAGCAGACACTTGCTTATTGGGACACAAGGTCTCACTCTTGAGGTTAAATTCTTGAATCCATTTCTTGAGCACATTAACAAACATGTTATAACTGTCAATCTGATCACAATACACTGTAGTTAGGTAGTGTCAGGAGAAGCTTTTTTGTACAACTGTGACTGATGTGGTTCTGTATGAAACTCTAGTGGGGGTCATTCAAAAGTACATAGCTCTTATGTGAAACATTAATTTTTGGAAACCTTTTTTTACCTACTGACAAGAAATGTTGATCAAACTTTATTAAAAATCTCTTTCCATATTCCATTAAAACTGGGAATAAAATCAATTGCTCATGATAATTAGTGTTTCAAATAAGCCAATGTGCCTGGCATGTACGAATATGAGAGCTGATACCAGTTGGGGACCTTAATATTAAAACTAAATAATAATAGAAAAAATATCACACATCCATTTGAAAATGCTTTCCAAGATTATGGAATAATATCTCCCTTTACTGTCATTAGAGGACTTATTTTCTCTTTCCTAATAATACCAATATGTTTACAGGCAGTCGACAATATCATCACGTTACTACAGCTCAAACATCTTAAAGACCAGCAGGTCGGGAACTTAACAAACAAACCTATGAACCCATTTTGTGGCTTATAGCCTATTTTTTTTATTCTTTCTATCTCTGTACATAAAGGGAAACTGCAACTTGCCCTCTAGTGTCATTGAAAGACCTTCTGTATTAAAAATAAACTAAACTGCGTGCTGTATATTTATTGTATGGAACAATGTAATACACAACAGTAAAAAAAAAATCTTAATTTTATTATTTGAACATGTTCATGCCAAACCTGAAGTCATACTTAGACTCTGGAATATGAAAGGTTACTAGCCTTATGACAGACTTCTAAAAGGTTGTATTACAGGATGCCTTGTAGATCTTTCAAGGTAATTTTTTTGCAGACTTGAAAAAGTTACATAAAGTAACACGAATCTGTACCTTCCTGATGACTAAGGATTCTGTACTGAATTATTTTTC
>NC_056748.1:108323437-108388437 GCF_019279795.1 Protopterus annectens | reverse complement strand
GGGCCTAATCAAAACACATTGTTAGGAAGGGAATTGCTTTCATTTCTCTGCTAATTTCCCAGCTGCACCAATAGATTTTTTTGCGGATATAATATCATGCTGAGATGTACAAAAGACAGCCCAGCAACTGCAAAAAAAAAAACCACTTGGGAGACGTCTGCCTGACTGGAGGGTATCTGTTGAAATGCCCTAAGTGGAGATATCTGGAGTAGCAGAAAAAGAACAGCTATTACCAGCATCACTGTGAAAAATCTATAATTATTTTACTGTGAACCCATTTCTAGTGACCAGTCAAATTAGCAGCTTTGTGTCTGTTTCTCAGATTCATGTTGATGGAACCATTAAGTACAGACTCATAGCAAATAAGCTAATGAAAGGACATTTATTTTTTTACAGCATGAGTTAGATTCATGGAAGAGAGGAGGCTGAGCGACCATAGGTGGTTACTTTCAGGGTTACCAGTAATGGCATCAAAATACAGAAAAGTATAGCATTTGCTATTCTTCTCCCATGAATGATTAACTCCCAACCAGATGAATGGGGAAGTGTTTGATCACAAATGATCAAAAACTCCAGCACACAAAAGACTAAACCATACAGCAAGAAGATAATATTTTTGCAAAGTGGCAGACTTCACAGTAGCCCCTTGTTGGGGGTTTCACTCTCCCACCCCATTACTTAAATATACTAAGTCCATATGTGCATATCATGTGGAAAGACAAATTATTCTTTATGGTTCAAAGGAATACCAAAACCATGTGGGAAAAATTATCAGAAAGATATATAAGGGAACTGGAAATTGAAAAACAGGTGGGTGATCAAATGTGCTGTGAACACTCACGGGAAACTTTTGGATGAATACACACACACACACACACACACACACACATATATATATATATATATATATATATATATATATATATCTGGCCCTACCTTTTTAAGACAAACATTTCTAGACATGTTAGGCTACTTTGCAGGGTAACCACTACAGTGTGATTACAAATTTCCAAATCAGTGAGCCATGAGCCATTCATGTTAGAAAAGATGCACCATGCAATGATTTTCTATGCCCTTCTTCTATTTATTCTGGCCTCGGATTCCTTGGATTATTTTGTCAGGCAACTATATGAGCCTGCAGCTCCTCAATAAGGATATGGCAGTATGCTGATGATAAAGTATTCCAGGGAAGTTATAATGAAGCTCCTCTCTGAATCTGAACTGCTTTAGCATGCATCTGGACTAGAAGTTAATAAATACAAGTCACTTAAAGTGTGCAAGTTAGATGGCCTGTCCACTGCCTTTACCTTTAGTCCCATCAAAATATTTGGATTTTGTAACAATCTGTGTTTAAAGTACTGAACTCAAGTTATAGAGCACATATAAACTGAGTACATAATTTTTATAGTCAGTGTGATGCCCCACCATTGGTCCAGTAATCAAGGAGACTAATCCTCACCACTAGCACCTACACCAGTGGGGGAAGTACATTGGGAGAATGACAGGTACATGCACACAGTATTTCCAGATACAGCTCTCTGCATCAAGTGCAATTTCCCTTAAGAGCACTCAGAGACCACAGTCAGTCTGGGGCTGCTTTCTCCCTCTTTCTCCAGATCCCCAATAAGACTCCCTACTGGCACAGCCAAGACTTCCAACACTATCGCTGTCCAACCAGTGCTTCATGTCCCTGCCCAAGTAAATGACACACACACTTTTGGAGATTTGTTTTACACACACACACACACACACACACACACACACACACACACACACACACACACACACACACACACACACACACCTGAGAAAGGCTGGCACAGGTTTACTAACTATGCCGCCTTCGGCCCAGACTATAAGGTAGTTATTACTGACACCAGTCACCTCTTTATCAGCTACCTTAAGGTCCTTAATGAAGGGTATCCAATCTTACTGTGTAATGTTACTATCAATAAAAATGGTAGTTTGACCAAGAGCAAGGCTATTAGGAGTGGCCCACAGTACCACCAAATAAATTTGCAAGTACTCTCAGAACTTAAATATTTCCAGACAGATCAGCGACAATGATCGGTTTAAATATATTTAATAATAAATAATAAAAGAGCAAGAAAATACTCAGTATATATTTACAGTGATATCATAGTTCAAAATCACAGGAAATATTTATAACAACATTGCAGGCATTCTCAAATCAATAGATAAAAATATCTAAGCTATGCTTTGCTATATTCCCGACTATTTCTAAGAGAATTACTATACACTAGTGCACTTAATTAGAGCAGCAAAGCAGATGTGGTGAATGGGTCTTCTCTAGTTGTTGTTGTCATTTCAAAGACAGAATACAGAATGCTCAGTCTCTCTCCGAAATTTCTTAAATTAATATCTCAAATATTACTGCTGGGATAGCTTGCAGAATGACATAATTTCTTGTCATCTGGCTCTATCCCAGCTAAAGCTCCCAGTGCAGAAAGCTAGCCGTATTTAGCATCCACCTGTGAAAATACATACACAAGGGCTTTCCCTCAGATCTTTGCAGATCCTGGAAGTCATAAAGCAATAACACACTTCCAAGACAATGCAGAAAACCTCTCTGCACAAGCCTTGTGTCTGTTGCTGCACTGAAACAGAAAGATAACATCTTTTTATGGCCTAGCCATAAAGTAATTTCATTTCAGCTTTTTTTTCTGAAGTTTTGCAAGTTAACCTTCTATATTTCAGTTTCTCCCTGTTAAAATATATACATTTAAGCAGTTACATTAGTGTATGTACATTTCTGTTCTATTCAGGTAGGGTACACTGTGGATACATTTCAAATAGCACTTTGTAAAATACAATTTTAGCACACATCAGTACAAACCATTCTATATGACATACAGCTCTAATACATTTGTAACACAAACATCTTATATGAATCGTGTTGATATTCTCAAATGACATATAATTATTTAAAGAATTCCAGATAACTGTACTGACAGTACCTCCTTTGTCACAATCAGAATGATGATCTAGCTACTTCTGTTCTACAGGTCCTCAAATGACCCCTCCCCTGGGAGCTGGAAATATGTCAGCAAGCTGCAGTAAAACATCTAGCATTTCACTGTCAGCTCAACTCAGTCATTTTATTTATATTTATTTTACTTTTGAAAGTGGAGTGGTCCAGGGAGGCCTTTCAGTCATGACAAGTGGTCAAGATATGGCAAAAAATAGTATCACAGAGATTCAGCAATAGTGTTTAAACATATGCCATTATATGAAAGAATATTGCACAAGCCTGAATTCTAGGCATCTACTATTAAGACTAAACATATGCTAACTAATAACACAGCATTTTTAAAATACAGAAAACAAATAACATTTTAACTATTGTAATACCTAATAGAGACTGCAATAACTTTAATATTAGAGGAAATACATATCTCACAGCCAAATAAGCTGTTTAAGGAAAGAAAAATAGAATACAAAATGCTGGAGTAAAATGCTTATCTGAGGAATCATAGGCTTCAGAGGATCAGATATTTAGATTAAGCCAGATCTCTGACATGTTAACACTAAAGCAGAGAATATTCATTACATTCACCTTGAAAACTTAAGTTTTGACCACTTCAGATTTCTACTGAAAGAAAATACCAGCAAGATTGGTAAATTGTGCAGATCTCTATCTCTTCTAGGAGGCTCTCACAAGAGTGTGGTCCCCTGCTCCCGAGATCTGAGCATGTAACTGTATACTTTTAGTAATAATCTGTTTGCTACATGGTACAGTATTCCTTATTAATCAGTCTAAATGTAAAAGAAGCTAGGAGGAGTGTAGCTCTCCCACTCATTGGTAGCCAGTTAGCATTGCCAAGTGACAGAGAATCATGATACCTGTTAGCAGCAAGAAAAATGAATAAACAGATCCTGTTTATTTCACTTTCAGTCATGCATGTGGTAGAAAGAGATAAGTGATGTCAACAGAGGTCCATGAACAAGCCGAATACTGTCGATGGCTTTGGCTGCAGGTTTAATGAAGTCAATGAGTTTGTAACAACATTTTGGTGCATTCAGAACTCTCTCAATGATGGATTGAAACATGGCATTTCAAGTAAATGGATGAAGCAACCAAACACCAATATGTCTTTAGAGACATTCTTGCCCTACAGGGAATTTAAATGTGTCTAATAGGTTCATGGCAGAAAGTCAAACACTGTTATGTTAAGATTAAAAATAAAATAGATATCTAAAGTCCTTTATGTAGTAATCTCAAAATGTCACATAAGTAAACATTGCTGCATGCCTAAATATAATTCCCCTTTACTTGCAAAATGGGAGATCTGTCCCATACCTCCAGTCTCTAAAGATACAGTCTCTGAAACTACAGAAACATTGAGAGAAGAGAAACATTTTAACACAAAGAAGTGATTTTTTTTTAATTCATGCAGGCTAACCTAAGAAAAACATTTAAGTGCAATGGCTGACATTCCTATATCAGATTGCATGAGGCATTGACATTCCCATGTCCTCTCTCAAGCATACCCAATACTTTAGGTTTCAACAAAATGGGATGTGGCTAGGTTGCTGAGTCAAACACTTGAATAGGATGCATTGCTTAATTAATGAGGAATGTCTAAGTTCATCAGTGCAGATTTCTTAGTAATGACAGGTATGTTTTAAGATCTTTGTGTACTGAGGACGTAATGCTGACTGTTTTCAGGATAAAACATATCATCATTATACACATTTACTTTAATCTTCTATTAGGGTAATGGTACATTTATTTAAAAAATCTTTAAAGAGTAGTAGCTCCAGGACAGAACCCTGGGGGTAGCCACTTTGAAAATACTAATACATGAGATAGAAATCCCTGAAGTAATATAAGCAGTACATCTGTTGAGGTAGCAATGACACTATTACACACCTTCATCAAACCTCAGTTTTCTAATTAACCTAGTAAAAGGACATAATCAACAGACTCAAATTCTTGTATTGTTTTAATGAAGAGTGCATTAGGTAGAAACATATAACCCATCTTATACACACTTCATCTGTGACAACAGTGTATAGACATAAATCAGCTAAATCCTTTTCTAAACAAGTTGCATATTTTAATATTTTTAATTAAAAAAATTAACAACAAAGACAGTAGAAGAATATGGAAGAAGTTGAGCCCAAATCAGTACAAACATATATCTGGCATATATTACTATAAGATTCTAAATTAATCTAGATGCAAAGTATAAATAACATTTTATATATGAATGAAAAAAGCATAGAAGACACATCTTCTGTATAAAAGTTGTAACTATCTAAATCTAACAGAAACAGAATAAAGCAAATGTCATTTCTGTAAAAGAAAATCATATAACTAATTGTTGCAAATATTTATTTTAATTGGATGAGTGACAATTTTTACCTAAAGAAGTAAGACAAATTTCTTAAAATAGGCCAGTTTATACCAGCGAATAAGTAAAGGTTTGTCTGTTTCTTCCAATTACTTGTGCATTTTTGATAGAATCTAATAAGTTCCTGAAGAGTCTAAACTCATGCTTACAATTTTTGCAGGTTAACGTTGTACAACATAATGTTAAGAAAGTTATGTCATGTAAAGAAAGAGTCAATGTTCCAATTCTTTTGAAAAAAATAAAAACATAAAAGCACTTTTCATAAATTACTCATTTTATTACAGTTCACTAAAATCTTCCAAAATCTTCCAAATCATTTTCATTATATATTTAGCAGTTATCAGGTAACTGTTCCATGTCACACATTTATTAGAAAGCTGTACCCTCTAATGCAATCTAGAATCAGTTCATTTATAATCTTTCCAAAAACTTTAGTTACTGGGTACATTGTGGAAATGAAGTTTGAAGTCTTGTAGGCCAACTAGCAAGGACACGTTAGATATAAGGAGAGAAACATCTTGTTTTGTGGAGGAGAAGTGTGCCATTTTTAACAGAGAAGTTAAAAATATAGGCCACTGGGTTCACTATGTATGAGGCAACCACGTTAAGCAATACTAAACAAAGTGGAGTATAGCACAGTGATTTGGAGGATAAATCTTTTATAATTTTAAAGATATGTTTTAAATTGGAAGGACTGCTAAACATCTGAAAGTATTGTACGATCTCCCATAAAATGGAAGCAGTTGATCTGGAATGTAAAAATACAAAACATTAATATCTGAGATATAATCCTTGAAGTGAAAGAGAACTTATTTAAGAAGCTGTTGATCATTACTGAGCAAATGATTGTTAAGGTGGCTGGTCAAATCTCCAAAACAGTTTTGGATGACTCCCTGGAATAGATCATTTTTCTTCTAATATGAAAAAGATTTGATAGCACTGCTTGATAGCCAAAATTGGCTTTTAGTTGCTAAATAATTTTGAGGCAGGTTTATGTCTTGCCGATTTTGTTTCTGCAGCACCAAGTCCTAATCCATCTCTTCTACAAGTGTCTTAATTTCACTTGTAAACTAATTTAAACTTCTCCACCACCTGCAGGTGTTAAAATAGACTGTTGTGAAATATGATAAGTAAGGTTAGAAATAATTTGATAGGGTGAAGATATGCTCAGCATATAGGACGCCCAGTGGATGTTATCCAGCCTTGAGAGTTATGCATGAAGGAGGGAATTTGAACCTGTTGAATATCTAACATGTAATAAAAAGATAGTAGTCATTAAGAGCATTTGGTGATATGACATTGTCTAATTTTACTGGAAGGACTGTATCCAGCAAAGTGCTAGTATCTGTTACAGGATTATGCCTACTAAACTCTGGGGATAAGTTAAGTGAAGTTATGTATATATATAAATCTAACTATTGTTTTTTTCCTGGTCACTACAGTTAATATTAGGACTAATTTCCCAGAGGATTATGAGATTAATCCTTGCATCTTCCATTTCAGCTGTCAGCTAAATACATTTCAAACATTTTAAGGATAAGGTCAGGTGCATATAAAAACTCTAATCGTATTTTTGGTAATGCCTCTTAGCTTGGGTTCTAAAACATGCAGGTAGATGCATTTTTCACTTACAGGGTTCTTTTTCATGGGAAGGTGCACTTCAATAGTGCCTTTCTTTTGGAAAAGGAGGAGAACATTGTCATCTGTCCTATGTCTTGTTTTTTCATCTGTAAAGATGAAAAATTGTTTTGAATATATTTTAACAGATATTATAGCATTTATGAGCCACATATCACAATACTTAAAACATCAGGATTGTCTGAAAATATCCATATATCCATTAAAGAAACATGTTGTCCACACTATAAATATTTATGATCTACATTTGAAAAAGCATTTTCTCCTGCAAAAAATACTGGAAGGGATAAGGGCAAGGTCATAAACTGATGCATATTGACCTCTTATTTTTAATCAGGGTAAGTAAACAAGTGAGCAGTGTAAAAAAAAATAATATATATATATATATATATATATATATATATATATATACACACACACACACACACACACACACACACACACACACACACACACACATATATAATTTTAATGAGGGTAAGTAAAAAAGTGAGCAGTGTCAAAAAACACACACACACACACACACACACACACACACATATATATGTGTATATATATATATATATATATATATATATATATATATATATATATATATATATATATATATATATAGGTCCTGTTAAGAACGTCGAAAGTACAGTTAATCAAACTGCACTGACGAAATGACTTTAGTGAAAGTGCATAACATCGAATATGCACTTTCGCTTAAGCAAAGTAAAAAATGAAAAACATGCAGTTTGCATGTTTTGTTAGTTGTACATCAACATATTCTGTTGATGTACAACTAACAAATCTTTTGTGGAGATTGCGGTACAGTGGGGATAAGGGAATATTCCCTTTTCCCCATTGTATGCAATCTCAGACTTAGAATATTAAAGTGGGGGGGTGTGAGGTGCAGCCCTTTAGATGGGGGGTGCAGGGGGCTTTCCCCTCTGCATAGTAGTGTTTACATTCTTTTGTGTGTGTATTTTTTTATTTTGTTTTGTTTACTTTAGCGAAAGTGCATGTTCGATGTTATGCACTTTCGCCAAAGTGGGTTCGTGAAAGTGCAGTTCGATGAACTGTACTTTCGATGTTTTAACATAGACCCATATATATATATATATATATATATTATATACACACATATATATGGTTGGGACATTCTGACAAATCTATTCAGTTATTAATGAAGATTGGTTGCAAAACACTGTATTCTGAATGAAGAAAAATGGTTTGCCAATATACCAAGTTGAATTTAACAGTGGCAGTTATCTTGGAGAGATACAGGAGCAGATCCATTGATTTGACTGGTAAAGTTTTAAATGAGTGTGTTTTAAAGGAGTTTACTTTCTGAATTAATTCAGTGGTAGTGAAAAGTGGTTCCATAGTTTAACTACATTAGTTGAATATAGACAGTCACTTGCAGTATTAGCTGATTTTGTTACAGTGTTGATTGATATTTTTCTCTTGTGTGTAAAATACAGTGGGGGAGTAGTGTTAGGGAATGGGACATTTTTGGGTTTATATAGAAGTCCATGTATTGTGGTAAGCTGAGAAAGAGTTAGGTGATGTGGTAGTTCTAACCAGTTTAGGTAACTGAGATCTAGGCCGTAGTATGCTTTATTGTTATAGTCAGGTGATGTGGTAGTTCTAACCAGTTTAGGTGTCTGAGATCTAGGCCGTAGTATGCTTTATTGTTATAGTCAGGTGATGTGGTAGTTCTAACCAGTTTAGGTCTCTGAGATCTAGGCCGTAGTATGCGTTATTTTTACAGTCAGGTGATGTGGTAGTTCTAACCAGTTTAGGTCTCTAAGATCTAGGCCATAGTATGCTTTATTGTTATAGTCAGGTGATGTGGTTGTTCTTACCGGTTTAGGTCTCTGAGATCTAGGCCGTAGTATGCTTTATTGTTATAGTCAGATGATGTGGTAGTTCTAACCAGTTTAGGTCTCTGAGATCTAGGCCATAGTATGCTTTATTGTTATAGTTTACTGCAAATTTGGCTATTTTATGATATCATTGATCAAGTCTGGACAGTGGTGTGACTTGAAGGTTAGAGAAAGCTGAGCAGCACAGATGAAAGATTGCAGTTAGAAAGTAGAGCTATACATCTTCTGTTTATGTAAGTGTGGTAGGTTTTTATTCTGTATAATGTATCCAATTTTTGATTACTTTATTAACTGCATTTGATACATGGTGGTTGAATTCAACTGGTCATCTATGATGACACAGTAATTTTGTGGTTTACTTATTATATCATGTGTTATTGGCAGAGATGACAGTGAATAGTATTGTTATGGTAGGGATGTGTTTTGGGGTAAAGAGCAGTAATTTAGTATTTTTAGGGTTTCGTAGCAGTTGTGTATTATTTAGCTATTTTTCAATTGATAAGACCAATTGTTGTATAAAGTCTAGACACTGGCAAACGCTGACGTCAAAGCAAGGAGGGCTGCAGAAAGCAACTGAATGGGTAGGGATAACTGGAATGAGGTAGGACTCTAGTACAGCATGTCAATGACCATTGCCTGTAATCTAACAACAGATGTTGTCATTCGCTTTCGTCCACATACTGCCACAGTATGTACCTATTCATTATTTGCACTTTACTAACTATATACACAGCAGATGTCTGACTTGCAGTCAACAAGGTTATTCTTAGGTGAAATGAAGCCCTAGACAAAGGACTTCACTGACCCTTCTGATGCACATTACCCCCCCCCAACACTTCCCCAGTGCTTCTCCCATATTTTCACCTCATCCTAATCTCACACCATTCAAACAGATTACTTATTTATTGTCTTTTTCAAATTTTGTCTTTTTGTATTGTTGTACAAAAATCTCTTATCTGACCCCCCCACACACACACACACAAGCACACATACTGGATAAGTACTTACCTTACCATATGCTGGCAGTAGTAGGCAGCATGTCTGTGACAAAAGCAATAATAACAAAACAATGCATAAAAAAAACTTTTTCCTGATTTACCTCTGAACTTACATGCACATTGATACTTTCCTTTCAGTCTCAGGCTGTTTTAACCACCTTAGGCAACCTGAGCAAATAAGAAGGGCTGTTCACTGCTTCATACAGCTACCCAATGAGCCACTTTTTTCTAATATTTCTGCTTTCTGCACAAGGCAAGAAGAACTGTAATAATGCATGATTGTCTTATTACCTATATGGAGTAGTCAGCCCAAAGTAAATTCATTTAAGCCTTTTTTTTTTTGTTGTTTTACAGGTTACCTCAGGCCTCCTCCCATGTGTGGTATTTCGATTGCTGATGTAGTAACAGTAAAATTAAACATTACGGTAATTAAAAAATGCAGTTTCTTTATTTCTTTTCTTTTTATTACTGCGGAGTGGACTGCAGCTTAGCAGGCAATACCACAAGCCACCTCAAGGTCTTGGATTTAGAGAAAATGATTTGACAGAGCAGATTAAGGCTCAGTTATTAATGTATTGAACTAGTCCAAACAAAATGCAAGGCTCACCCAGACAAAATGGAAAGTAAACCTGTTTGTATCACATCTCTTGCAAGGTTTACAGTATTTGCTACTCTCAAGCAGTATAGTAACTGCTTTTACTTGACACAAATAATTCAATCTGAGAGGTAACTTCTGGCATTCCTCTCACCCAAAAAGGTGGTGTGTGAGCATCACTGACCATCACCCACATCTTATCACCAGCACCCTAAAGCGATTTACACTGACTTAGTAAAGGTCACTCCTGGAGACTCCTAAGTTTAGGAAAACTAGATCTCAGCAGATATCCACCTCCTCATTAGTGCAGTGCTCACACATAATAAAAGGTTATCAGGAAGTACACCATAAACTATCCAAAATTTCAAATTTCACGATTGGTTCCAAGTAAGTCGTGACTTTTGTCAGATACTCCGAGTTCACACTCAGAAGACTGAAAAAAAACAGGGTTAAAGTTAGTTGTCTTTCTGGTGTTGAGATCCATGATATCATAAGGCCTCTAAATGCCCTCTCACTGTACAAATACAACTACAATGCAATAGTAGTGCATAGGGTATTAATGATTTCAGACACACAACCCTGAGAGACATGCAAAAAATGTGCTGACTGTTACTTTGCATGTGTCCATTGCATGCAAGACATTGGTCCTAAGTGGACCTAAGTAGAATCTTTCCTTCCTTCTCCCAGAATGATACCTACATACAAAGAAGAGATGATTGGATTTAACCCCAGGCTAAGAAGTTGGTGTCATTCTTGCAGGTATTATATATATGATACCATGTGACTCTGAGTCTATACAAGTATAGCCTGCTTAATGAGTGATAGTTCTGAAGAAGTCCAAGCAATTAGGGTGAGAGTTTAAAATGTTAGTAATAACACTTCAATGGCTTCTATTGGCATTTTTTTGGGCTTGGGTCACTTAGAAACAAAATGGATACCAGAGGAGCTATTAGTAATGTAAAGAGTCAGCAATCACTGAGTTTAAGCCAGCCTACACTGTGTACTATTCCAAATTAATTATGTGATATGTTCACTAAAATTAATATTACTCTATTTGAATTACAACAGTGTATTATGAAACTATTAGGAAACTAGTGACTAGAAGAATTAGTACTTCACAAGGTTTATTTAGCAAAGAGACTACTGAGTTTGGTGGCTTGCATGAACAGACTATTGATCACGCTAGCAAAATAATCATGATGGAAGGATTGGATTATTGACAAAACCCATTAACCCTTTTTTTCACAGACAGTGGTGGAGGTGACCATACATATAAATCTGAGAGTGGTAGGTCAGATACTCAATAGAAGTAAGAAGAAACAAAGGATTTATTTATATTTATATCTAATTTTGTGAGTTATTATTTTTTTGTGAAATGTGTTCCTGTTTATAGACTACCGAAAGGACACATAATTATTAACCAAAAAAAAAAAAAAAAAGAATATGCACGGTCGCCACATTTGGTAGAAGTAAAACTTCTGTAAGGAAGTGCAAAGGAGCTTATACTGTACGCTGCCATTTGCTTTTCTTCACATTTCCTTACAGGAGCTTCACTTCTACCGAGGATGGTGACCATGCACATATTTTCTTTTATTTACTTGTTTATTTTAATTCTGTGGGTCGTTTTCCCCAAGATAATTGGAGTGGATCCCACTATAGACATATAAATGGATAGACAGATAAATAAGTTAGCACTGCTCTTTTGCTATATCAGGACAGATTGCATCCAAATGATTAATCTGAAAATGGTCTGTAGTTTTCTAACAATTTTTCTTAACAGGATAATAGTGGGCAACAACTGCATTTTCATTGCTTATTTGGTTTAATAGTCACTTTTAATAATATAAAAACTGATAAGATATATCCTGCATTGCAAGTGAAGCCAGAGTAAAAGTTATTAAAAATATTGACCAGAGACCCCTAATGAATTTTACCCGCTTGTTAGTCTAAAACATATTAATGATATGAAATTCTAAGTACTAAACATAAAGGTAACAAAGAGGTGCGGTATTAGTTTAGAACATCTTTGGATACCTTTTCATAGAAATACCTTCAAGAACGTTTTAGCTTTCTTGGAAAACACATTTCTAGAACCAATCATAACTTTCGACCAACATTATTGGGTGTTTGAGGGGGTTTAGACATAATTAACACCTAATAAACAAAAGGCAATCTACTTCATAATTAATGTGTTCATTTTATTTAAACATTATTTTCCATTCATAATTCCTTGACTTTATACAGTTGCATGCCATTCAAAACCATCCAGATAGTGAGTATGTGTGTGTGTGTGTGTGTGTGTGTTTGTGTGTGTGTGTGTGTGTGTGTGTATGTGAGTGCGTGTGTGCGTGTGTGTGTACAACAGTGACTCTCAGTTTTCACTCTTAGTGTGTATGTGTGTGTGTGTGTGGGGGGGGGAATTGCTTGCTCGTTCTCACTCTTCACTGTCAGTGTGTGTGTGTGTGTGTGTGTGTGTGTGTGTGGGGTTGCCAGGGATCACTGCTCACTCTAAGTTTTCACTCTCACTTTGTGTGTGTGTGTGTGTGTGTGTGTGTGTGTGTGTGTGTGTGTGTGTGTGTGTGTGTGTGTGTGTGTGTGTGTGTGGCTGACAGGGTTTGCCGCTCACTTTCAGTCTTCACTGTCTGTCACTGTTTTGTGTGTGTGTGTGTGTGTGTGTGTGTGTTTGGTGTGTGTGAGGTCGCTCACCTGCTCTAACTCTTTATTGTGTGTGCGTGTTTGTGTGTGTGTGTTTGAAAAACTGAAGTAGAAGTACAGCAGTCAAAGTCCATCTCTACTTCAGTTTCACCTTTCTGTCATTCCCCGAGCTCTTACACCATCCCATATGAAGTTTCCCTTCAAAAGAAAGAAAGAAAATGCTTCAAAATACTGTAAGATTATGATGCGTAATGAAAGAGAAGGGCATAGGAGGAAATTTCAAATAAGTAGAAGAAATATAAATTCCACAATGGATAAATAATGCAGTTTCAAAAATGCAGACACATATTTAAGAAAACAAAGTTACACCAGTACATAGCTGAATAGATAAAATCTACTATTTATTCAAGGTTAGTGCTTTCACAACTATAAATTTGCTTCATCAGACCATTAAAAAACATTAAAAACATGATCTATATATATTACAAGGTAACCAATCAGAATAAACATTTCAAAGCTCAAACAACCAATCACTAAAATATTTTCTGATTGAGCTAATACCATGTTGGCATAGCTATGGGCACAAGAAGTGGCCATAGCTATGCCAGCATTCTAAAGATAATAAACACCTTCAAAACAAACACATTATTTTCCTAAAACAATTTCAATGAATAAACAAATCATATCCATCTTAATCTTGTCATGTGTATGTTCTTGTAAATAAGTTCTCACCAGTTCCAACCCTTCAGGATTTGGAATAACTGTAAATAATCTTCTAATCAAATAGGACCACCTGTGTGCGAAATAATAATAATGTTTTAGCTAAACATGTTGAAATTGAAGGGGTCTCACATGCTTTTAAGTTTTTTAGTTATTGAGCATTTACAGGATAATCCTCGTTTAGGTGATGCTATTAATGCTACTGACAAATCTGAATTATGATGGATTATTAAAGTTACAGCAGACAGAAACCTGGCCTCGATGGTACAATTTCTTTGAAGCCTGTTTTAAAAGCTCATAATTTAGTTAGGTAATAAATAGTTGTATACGGAGTTTTATATAATTTTTGTAGTGTATACCTTTAAATCAGTATGTAAGAGTGTTTATCTCCTGATACATTGTATTTAATATGCGATTGACTGTTTGAGCTTTGAAATGTTTATTCTGGTTGATTACCTTGCAATATTTATTGAGCATCTTTTTAATAATCTGATAAAGTGACTTTATAGTTGTGAAAGTGCTAACCTAGAATAAATAGCAGATTTTATCTCTTCAGCAGTGTAGCTTTGTTTTCTTAAATAATAAGAAATTTGATGAGATTGAAATGTATATAGATAAGAAAAAACTGGAGTGAGGAGAAGAGATAAGTAAAAGGAACTTCTCTTGGAGAGAGGATTGGAGAAAAATGTACAGAATAGTGAGGATTGAGTGAAGGAGAAGGGTGACATTAGAGGTTTCTTAGTGACAATACATCAGTCAGCAGAATTGAGAGACAGTGTCAGAAGAAACAGATTTTAGGAAATAGTAGATAGGTCAAGTAGTCGATGCACGATTGGTGGTATAGAGTTTAGCAGAGAAGGAACAACAACAGATCCATGAATTAATCTGAAAGTTGTTTGGTTTGTTCTGGAGGCCAGTAAAGGACAAAAGTTGTGTAACTGTTATGTAGAAGTTCCACATGTAAGACACACAGGTAGAATATAAGGAGTCACTCTCACCAGTGGTGTGTGTTTTTTTTTTTTTTTAACATCAAGAAGATTTGTGTCTGCAGATTAAAAAGTTCTTGCAGGAGTAATCAATTTCAGTAGTGGAGTAATGGAGGGACGTCTGTATATAAAGAAGAGCATGCCAAGGACAGTTTTTTTTACTGTTTAAGCTAAGGCATTTTAAAAATTAAATTCAGTTTAGTTTTCTGAGGGCTAAACTGGGATGAGTTGAATATGGGAACTTGGTATCAAATCTGGCACTTTTGTTGTCATATTATTCACATTTTCAAATTAATAAGTTAATGTTTGAAGGACAGAAAAAGCATTGGGTAAACTTGGTACAATATATGATATAGCAGTAGTTTTATGAAACTTTGCAGTGGGAAATGTAGAGGACCTGTATAGGAGAATTAATTTATGGTGAGTTTTTCTCATTAAAGTTTGAATATGAGTGTCAAATTTGAATTGACCAATCTAAATTATGTCTAGTAGTTTTGTATGTGAGAGAATTTCCAGCTGAATGTTTTGAGTGGTAAAAACTGTAAAGCTGGAATGCTTATCCAAAACAGATCTTAAAATAAATAGCATTACTTTAGTTTTTTTAGAGTTTAGGACCAATTGAAAGCGAGCAAGCCAATTCTCAATGAGGTTTTTATTCCAGGGATTAATTTGTAATAAGAAGAAGGAGGTCAAAGAACTGATTAGAGTAACATCTGTGCATTGAAATAGTGTAGTATGAGATGAGATGGGTCTATATTACGTAATCGAAAATTAAGTTAGTTGAACCAGATTTAACATTGAAATTTACTTCATTGAACTCAGTCTTGTGGGGAGCTGCATCCCCCCCGCTAATTAAATATACCAACTCCAAGTTTGCACTACAGTGAGAAAAGGGCAAATGTTTCAATCTTCACTGTACCACGATCTCACTATCAACAGCTCAATAGTAAGGGCATGGTAGTGCTCCATTTGGGATGAAAGCCATGTTCTGTGGGTGAGAAAAGATTGTTGACTATATGCAATAAATAACCTGATTATACAAGCACCTTTTACAGATTTTTGATAAGAGGAAAGGACAGAAATAGTACAGAAACTTAACTTTTCTGAAGATGTGCCATCTTTATGTAAAGGTAGAATAAAATAGTGTTTCCATAATTTAGGGATAGTTGCTTCGGATATGAAATGATTGATAATCAAAGAAACAGCATAAGAAAGATTTTGAGGTGAACTGTTTGAGAACATTGTGGTTTTTGAATAATTTTGGTTGATACTGACTGCAGAAAACAAGACAAAGCATTTGGTAAACTGAGAAGACAGAAAAGAAGTGCATGATGAATGTTGTTTCATTAGAGCAACTAGTGTGTTTAGGAAACTACAGCTGACTCTAATAACTATATAATCTTTAGGCAGGTTGTAAAATTAACTGGACTGACAACAGTTTCTTATTTTTAGAAAGATTTTAATACAAACCAGAGCAACTTAAAATTTGATTTATGGGAATCTTGGAGAGAGGTACAGTAGTTTATTTTCTCAACTAAGATAACTTTTTTTGTGAGATTGTGAAGCTGCTTATAAGGTTGATATGAGGATTGATTTCTATGTGTGTGTGCATATTTTTCAAGCTTTACCACTCTGTTGCATTACTTGCTCTATTTCTTTTTTTTTATATAACACTGTTTTATTGATTTTCATAGATCGAGAAATTATTACATTATACAGATAATTATTCATTAACATGACATTAAATACTCAGCTATGTACAATTATATACAAAATGCTCATAAATAAAACAGCTTTGTTCAACATATTGCATTTTGTCTAATATTTGTTTTTTTATTTCAACCAAGATGACTTTCTGTGGGTCATTCTTGTTGTTCTATAGTTAAGAGTTTCAGGTTCTCTGTTACATACTCTCTTGGCCAATAGTATAAACTCAGTAAAAGAGACAGTCACTTTACTTTTCCAATTTGAAGTAATAACTTTCTTTGCTATTGCCAAGATGGACCATAAAAGATATATTTGTGACTCTGGTATACAATCTGTTATTGGGGAATTGAGTAATAAAAGTGTATCTGTAATTATGCATCTGTCTGTCCACAATGCCTTTGCAAAATCTTTTCATTTCAGCCAAAAAGGAACAATCATTTTACATTCAAGACACATATGTATCCAATCTGCACAGAGACTCTCATCACATCTCCAACAATTATGACTAGTTTTATTCAATATTGTTGCAATTTTCTGCGGAGAAATGTCTTGTTATGTAATGTGTGTTTAAAATTTTCTTAAAATTGTTTAGTATATAACTAATGCAATATGGTAGCTTCTCATTTTTGCTTTCTTTATATACTGAATCTTTCACTGTTAAAAACAGTTTATTATTTTCAGTAAAAAAGTCATTGTTTATTTTTTCATCTATATTAGATAATAACATGTTTGTATGCAAATCTTTCCAATTTGTATACTTATTACTTAACCACTTACTTATGATATGAATTGTAACTGAATCAGCATACAGTTCTAAATTTGGGAATGTGATTCCACCTTTTTCCCAATCTCTATTGTGCCAATCATATTTTATTCTGGGTTTTGTCGGTACCATAAAAACTTAATTAAAAATGAATTTAATTGTTTTATTATTTTTTTTTTTTTGGAGGGCTAATAATTATAGATTGAAACAAATACAAAACTTTAGGAAGAATACACATCTTTATTAGTATTAGTTTTTCTTCAAAAGTAAAGAACATTTTATTCCACTTGTCTATATATTCTTTGACTTTATCCAATAGATTTCTATAGTTAACTTGTATCATTTCTTTCCAACTAGGCTTTATATACACACCTAGATATTTAATAGACTCATTTCCCCAGTTAAAGTTATTATATTTTCTCCATTCTGAACATACTTTACTATTTATTAATAATGTTTCAGATTTATTATTATTGAACTTTAGGCCAGAACATTTCTCAAAAAGTTCTATAGCATCTGCAATATGCCTTATTGAAGAGTTTAAATTACCTATGGTTAGTATTATATCATCAGCAAATAAGTGTGCTTTTGAAGAATAATTTGAATTAAGAGTGAAAATGTTTATGTTATAATTTAATTTTTTCTTATGTAGTTTGCAAATGGCTCTACTGATAATGCAAATAACAGAGGCGATAATGGGAAGCCTTGTTTAGTTCCTTTTAGTATTTGAATTTTGTTAGATAAGAATGCCCCAATTTTAATATATGACACAGAATTTTTGTATAAGGTAGTTATTAGTTCTATGAAATCATTGGAGAAATTAAAAGTTTCTAATACGTTAAATAAATATGTCCAAGATAGAGAGTCAAATGCTTTTTCAATATCTAAACTAATTATTGATAGTTCTTTTTTTTTTCTTATTTGCAACATCTATCAGGGTTAAAAGCCTAATAACATTATCTTGAACTTTTCTATTCAAAATAAAACCTGCTTGATCATTTTCTATTATTCTCGGAATTAATTGATTTAATCTTTTAGTAAGTACTGAGGTGTAGATTTTATAATCTACATTTAATATAGATATAGGTCGATATGATGTCACTAGCTTAGGATCTTTGTCTTGTTTTAGAATGGGAGATATAATAGCATATTTCAATGATGGAAAAACACTTTTATTTTTTCTAAATTCTTCATAAGCTATCTGCAAAATCTTTAAAGCATCTTCTGGGAACGACTTATATATCTCTCCAATAATTCCATCTAATCCAGGTGCCTTATTACTTTTAAGGTTTAGAATACATTCTTTAATTTCTTTTAATGTTATTGGCTTAAACAAATTAGTATTTTGTTCTTTTGTTACTTTTTTGTTAATATTTTCTTTCAGAAAATTATTTGTAAGTGCACTGTTTACCGAATCAACATTTGTATTGTTTAACCTCTCGTAATATACTCTAAATACCTCTAAAATTTCTTTGTGCTCTGTAACACATTTTGTTTTAATTCCTTTATTGTCAATTATTTCTTTTATATGGTTAAGGCCAGCTAGATGTTTTGCTTTGACTGCCAATCTGTGTATGAGCTTGGGGTTCACTGAATAGGATTGAATTCTTAATTTTTCTAGATTTATTGTCACTTTGTGATTTAGAATTTCTCGTATGCATTGTTTAATGTTTTTAGCTCAGAATTTTTTCTTGTGTCTTTGGTACTTAAACTTTTCCTTATTTTATCTATATTTATTTGTCGTTGCATTAGTTCATTTTTCCATTGTTTTCTTTTGATTAGATACCAATTTTTGATCTTACCATATAAGTAAGATTTTAGCGAATCCCAAAGTATGACCTTTGAAGTCTCATTGTTATTATTATCTAGAAAAAGTTTTATTTCATTAAGGAGACACTCTTAAAAGCCTTTTAATGTAGTTATATAGACAGGTGATCTTTGCCAAGTTATTAAGTCTTTAGGCATGATATGAAGTTTAAAAAATAAGGCATTATGGTCTGACAATGGGCACGAGCTAATTAAGACTTCTTGAATCTTGGGAAATATATTATTTGTAACTAGTACTTTATCAATTGTTGTTTGTGTACCATACCTATATGAATAGTGAGTGTATTCTAATGAGTGAGCTTCTTTTAGGGCATCAATATCTCTAAGATCTAATATATTAATGAAATTCTTTAACTTTTTTGCTGCAGAAGATGCTTTAAAATTATCTTTTTTTGTAGTATCTTTATCAGAAAGGAGACAATTAAAGTCTCCAGCATGTATTATTTCACCTTTGGATTTGGAAATTATTAACTCCATCTGTTTATTTGCTGTAATTGATCCAAAATCAGGTATCCAGTAAGAGTTTAGTAATGTTACATATCTTTTGTTTATCTCTAAAACTAGTAAGCATAGCATGCCATTCTTATCTGTATAGGTATCAATGATTTTAGGTATTGGTAATGTTTTTCTCCATAATATCATCGTGCCTCTTCTCTTAGTTTGATAATGAGACTCTGCAAGAATCATATAACCATTAAAAGATAATCTGTCGAAGTCCTTGTTAACAATGTGTGTTTCCTGTAAAAACCCTATATCTACTTTATTCAGTTTCAAGTATTTAACTATACTTCCTCTTTTGAAAGGATTATTAAGGCCATTGGCGTTTAAAGACATACACTTATAAGAGAACATTCAAAATAGTACAAATACTTCCATTGCATTTAGTTATGAGCAGATAAATGGAATTGAATAACAAAATTTTAACATATATAACTATATACAAAACAAAACATGGAAATCTAAATTCCTGGCTTGATGATAACATCATCTTAGCCACCACCACAAACATCCCTACAACCAGTCAACCTTTACATTGTTGCTTCTGCACTTAATTAAGTATACAGATATTCATGTTCAATATTAATAATACCCTATATTGGCATTTAAAGTGCCAAAATAACTTAAAACACATAAATTATAAAATGTTTATAAGTTGCAAATAATGCCTAGTTATGTAGTAAATATTTACGTTTAACATTTGTTCCTTCATTATATTAATAAGGTTCTGCTCTCATAAATCAACATTCATAGATATAACTTCATAAGCAGTCTAAAGGCTCAAAATTCTTATAAGCTGAAGGAAATAAAGCTATTATTTTATTTAGCTAATGTTTCATGTTAATATGTTCCTAAATTTGAGGTTCAGTAACCTTTATTTTTAGTTTCTTTCTTACTCACCATCCTCTCAACTATTGTCTTTATACATGTTATTTATATTCCATATGTAAGTTGTTTAAGCAAATGTAATGAGCATTCCATGTTATGTTGTTATGATATTTAAAATTTCAAATATAGTTAGTGTAATAAGCATATTTTACAATCATCTTTTATCTCATTTCTCCCCTGCTGTTTCGTTAGTCTACTACTACTATTGCTTTCAAACCTTAATACTTCAGAGGTGCATTTGTTCCAAATTTACATTAGAAATTACTATCTATTCAATTTAGCAAGTACGTAAAACAACATTACTTATGAAATCTGTTAACTATATGATGACATCTATGCATGACATCTCGACATATTAAGTTTTTACTTGTTTATATATCAATATATAACATAAAAGTAACTGTATGCTCATCCTGTCCGCATTTCCATATTTTCCCCATTCCATTCTCTTTAACTGTCTATAATTTGTGGATGACTCTTTATGCTGTTATGATGTTTGGTGTTTTAAGTATATTGAATGTACTTTGCAATCATTATTTTATCTCATTTATTTCATTATTGCTCTATCAGTGTAATATTACTATTGCTTTTAAGCTTTAGTATTTCAGAAATGCATTCATTCCAAGCTTACACTGTTATTAATATCCCTTCTGTTTAACAAGTACATAAACATACAGCACTTATGTTAGCTATTAACTATATGTTGATATCTAATATGATATTTTGGCAATAAGCATATTTACTTGTTTGCATGTCGAAACATCAAAGAGTAGTATATTCACCCACTTCTCATTTATTATATTAACTCACTCACATTATCCTTTGGTTAGCTGTCTACAGCTTGTAAAAATTCTTTATGCCAGCACTTTCCGATCTCTCTTAAGTAGATACATTTGGGTTAGTTTGAATAATTAACACAATTATTTAATTATTGTATCAATATTATAATTAGGAATTTGTTTGTTTCTATTGTGCACATTTAGTTACTTATTTGTAAATTATTTATTTTTCCCCAAATTGTTTATCTATAGATTCCATTACCACAGAGCATGCTTATCACAGTATCAGTGAAAATTGAATTCAAACCAGCCAAAAATAAAACACTCTGAAGCCATCTATAATGATTGTACTTTGCAAATTAACTAGACTGTAACTATAACAGTTCACTACATGTATATAACAAGATCTTGTTTCTGAGATAAAAAGCATGTAATATTTTATTATTTTACTGCAAGGAGCAAACTTATAGTCCAAAGAATGCTTTGAAAGCTTTCAAAACCTTCAGTCAGTAATAACTTCCTCATTACATTTTTTTTCCCTCTGTCACCATTTTTCCTATGTGCGACTGAACTCAGATGACATTACATCATCATTAAATGCTTCTGTTTGTGAGCGCCAGGCTCAAAAACAAGGATTTAATGCATAGCTCGTGAATTGCTTCTCATGAAGCTTGACAAACAAAATATTGCATTCGCGAGGTGAACATAACACTTTTCAGGTATTTACAAGCTTTTCTTAACTGTCGTACACTCGAGAAGTATTAAAGGCATGTAAAATCAAAAAACAAGTTAAGCAGGCTAACACAATGCTATTTACACTATAACATTAGAATTACACTTCACAAGTGACTACAAAGTGCCGGCATTGCTCAAACATGTCTACACAGGATATTTATAATAAAAACATGTTACGCTTGTTGATTAAATAAGCCAAGGGCAACAAAAGTCACTAATATACAACGTAAAGCTGGCAGTACCCCTTTCAACATCTAGGAACATCGCAATTCCATTTTAAATAGCAGGCAATGCAATAAAGTCACACAAGCTGTTCCAAATACTAACCCAACCCCAAACGAGCAATACTCAACACATTATTAATTGAAGTTAGATATAAGTCGCAATCTTATAAAGATCTGTCGATATTTATAATTTATGAGCCCTTCAATTATTGTTTATACTATAATCTATAAAGGAAATAGTGTTACATAACAAAAGAATAGTAAAAGTTTCAAACAATTCACCACAGAAACTCCGGTTCCACCAATAAGCGATGTAATCCCCAGTAACCACAGCGATGAAAATCTTCAAAAACAGTTTATTGAATCCACATAACGCCAAACAAAACAGTATCTGGTGACACAGACTAGGACGACATCACAGTGCTTAAAATGTACATAAACGTATTCAAGTACATAAGCACTGACATAGCACAACAACTAAACGAAACACCGACTTGAAAAACATAAAAGACGCCAAAAGTATGACAAGAGTTTAGCGCTTTCAACCAGGTTAACTGGTCTTCTTCAGAACTAATTAAAAATGCATACCATCCAGTTTAAATAAATTCATTGGCGCCAAAATTTCTATTCTTAAAGATACAGTGTTATGAGAAATTCCGCTTCTATTATACAAAATACAAGCAACCTTTACAACCGAAATATTACTAAATATTTACAAATCAATCATAAACCTAAAATATAAAAATGAACAGTTTAAGATAAAAATTCACCAGATGTACTAAAAAACAATTCTAGAAACAAGTTCTGAAAACTTCACTATCCGTAGAAAAGATTAAAAACTTTGAGTAAACTTAATAACTTCTAAATACGTACAACTCCACAATATGAATATATGAAAAATCTTACTGTGCATATTCTACTTTCATAGTAAGCTGTTTGAAGACTAATCAGTACGAATATACGATGATATGTCAAGAGTCACGTCCCTGTTCCATTCCATTAATACTACCCAAAATTATATATATATAGTGGAGGAACTTGGGTATAATTAGGTTAGTGACAAGGTCTAATATGGAAAATATATGAATAGTGCCCTAAATTCTTTTCTATAACATTAACTCAACTAAGAGTAAATAAGCATATGAATTGTATAGTGTAAAATGTATAGTGTAAAATATATACTATTATGTAAAAGAGATAAAAACAACTAAAAAGCTGTTATTGAGAAACTGTGATAAATTAATATAATATATGAAATTTAAAATTTGTTATAAATTTGTGTAAAATCGAATTGTAATTCCCAGCTAATAATATAATAATAACAAGAATATACAAATGCACAATGTTTTATCTAAAATTGATGTAAAGAATGGAGGAAAAATGTGAATAATATCAACTGATGCATCAAAGGTATAGTTTCAACTAATGTGTCTTGTTAACTATAAGCCAAACAAGGAAGTCTCAATCAGTAGTCTCTGTCAAGTAATGCAACCATATACCTAAAATAGCAAGGATTTAATAGATATACTATCGTTTAACCCTGGTGGGCTGGTGGCGTCGAGAAAGATTTGCCACCATGATTCTCTAAATGCTAATAATCCCTTAATGTCACCTCCCCTAGGATCATTGGGGACAACCTCTAATATGACAAATTTAAATGTATGTTGTTCTCCAGATAACTCTACATGTCTATACAGTGCGTTTGTTGTATCCTTAGTCCTAATGCTATATATATGATTATAGATGCGTTTTTTCAGGCATCGTTCTGTTCTGCCAACATAAAATGCTGTACAGGCCTCACACTTGGCTAAATAAATAACTTGTTTCGTGTTACAGTTACCCTCCTTACAAACAATTGAGCTCTTATGTCCATTATGTAGTGAGATTTTATCATCCATTGACATATATTTGCAATAGTTATAAAATCCACATTTTCTGCTAACGACACTCCTGTGTGTGTTCGTTTTTTTACCTCTGTGATATTCTAATAATTTTTTCAAATTTTGTCCCATCCTGTAAACAAATTTCGGTTTAGTACCTAATACTTTAACCAAACTCGGTTCACTACTAATCAAATACCAAAACTTGTAAATAATTTTCTTGATATTATCAACCCCATGATTAAAAGGCACAATGCAAGCTCTATGAAACCCGGGGTTGACACCATCAGTGTTCAGGATGGGATTGTTCTGAATTTCTCCCGAGCCTAATAAAGGTTTGTATTTTGTGCCCCAGTTATCAATAATATAGGACACAACATCATCCATCATAACCAAGGGGTACCCTCTTTGAGAAAAAAGTTCTTTGATTTGCATAAGCTCTTTTTGCATTTCATCAAATTCTGATACCATTCTAGCTGCACGGATGCATTGACCTTTAAAGACATTGTACTTAACATTTGGAGGATGACAACTGGTGTAGTCAAGGTAATTATTGGAAAATGTGGATTTCCTGTATATTTTGGAGCTCACTTTCCCTTCATCGTGTGTTATGTACGTGTCTAGATATGGCAAGCCCTTTGAATCAATAGAATGTGTGAATTTCAAATATTCACTACTGTTATTAATGAACTCTATAAATTCTAATAATTCGTCTTCACCTCCTTGCCATAAAATGTAAATATCATCCAAGAACCTTGAATAGTATTTAACATTTATATAATATTTACTCCTGAATAACACGTTGTCCTCCCAATTCAACATAACCAGATTGGCATAAATGGGGGCACACGTTGCCCCCATTGCCACACCTCTGGTTTGTCTAAAGAGCTCACCTTCAAAATAAATGAAATTATTCTCTAATACTAAGGACATCATTTCAGATATCAAACATACTGTTTTGTTTGGCGTTATGTGGATTCAATAAACTGTTTTTGAAGATTTTCATCGCTGTGGTTACTGGGGATTACATCGCTTATTGGTGGAACTGGAGTTTCTGTGGTGAATTGTTACATAACAAAGAAGAAAGAAGAAGTCAGAAAGCTATCACAAATAAATAATGAGAATTGGTATTAGAAACAGGAAAGAAGTATTAAATATTTTTAGTTATGAATATGTTAACGTAAAATCTTACCTAATAGCTTGTAGTATTGGACATATTACCATGGGAAAACGCCACTGGAAATTAGAAGTTAGTATTTTATTTCCCTTTAAGTTTTTTTGTTGATTTATCATTTGCTGTTGTTTTGCCATTTGTAGCTTGTCTCTTTAGGCTTGGGGTAGAGAGTTCCATATCTTCAATTTTGTCTAGTAGGTTATGTTTTTTGACAAATTCTGTTGCCTCTTCAATGTTATTAAAGAATTTCTGACCATCTGGAAGTGTGATTTTCAATCTAGCAGGGAAGAGTATTTGAGCTTTTATTTCAGCTTTTTTTAGATCTTTAATGAGAGTAGCACAGGCTTTTCTCTTTGCTATTGTCACAGATGTATAATCATTATCAAATCTTATGACTTTTCCATTTTCCTGAATAGGACCCATCGACCAGGCAGTCTTTAACACCAAATCTTTATCCTGTGTTGATAAAAACTTAACTATGATATATTTTGTTGAAGTTAAGTTTTTAGATATAGAAGGGTTTGACAAAGATCTATGTGCCCTTTCGATTCCATAAGAAAATGACTCTGGCAGGTTTAGTATTTTAGGTAACCAGTTATTCAGGAAAAGAATCATGTTATTCCCTTCTGTCTTTTCAGGAACTCCATAAATTCTAATATTATTTCTTCTTGACCTTGATTCTAGATCATCCACCTTTTCTAATAGTGAATATTTTGCTTCAAAAGGAAATTTATTTGATTGTCATTCTCCATCTGTTTCCCGTCTATTTTATTTAGAGATTCTTCTATACTGGTTATTTGATCTGAGTGCTTTGAAATAATTTCCTTTAATTCTTGATTTTATTTTTTACTTTCTTTTTTTCATGTTTTCCATGATGTTTTCTAGGTTATCCATTTTTGTAGAGAGATCTTGTATACTTGTAATTATAGTCTATAGTTCTTTCTTCATAGAACTATCTGGAGCAGATGACTTTGAATTACTCATATTTCAAGTATCTGTATACAGCAATTGATGTTCTGACAGGATTTTTGTGAAGAATTTCACTGAAGATTATTATTTTTTCTTCTTCTGATAATCCACAATAGTGAAAGGAATATTTATAGGCAGTTTTTCCAAGATATTTCAAAAAAAATTTAAATAATTCCTGTCAGAAATAAATGTCATGAACAGAGCAACAAAAAACTACTGCACTTACTCTGACATCTTGGCCACGCCCCACTTGCTCTATGTCTGATTTTAACCAAGGTGCAGGTTAGATCTAGACCTAATATTTCTAAGTGGAACAAGTGAATTAAGAATATTAATGGAAATAGAATTAAATTTGGATACAGCTTGGTCAAATGGCAAACACTAGAGTGGTGACCTGTCTCATTGTGGTAGAGAAGATATGAGGAAGGATCCAAGTTCATTACATTTGTTATGTAATTAAATATTTCATATTGTTCTGTATTATTCTGTTAATGAATAATAAAAGTAGGGTGATAGTCATTTAATTTATCTGGAACAGGATCTGAATCTGTTATAGTGTCTGGAGAGTTGGTTAAAATCCAGTTGAGTATGATATATTTATTGGTTGTTTTACTGAATCTGGTCAAAGCTTTAACTCATTCCCCTCAACAGAGCCCTGGATGTTTGCACTGTAATTTCCAGTGGGCAGAACTCAAGCTTTTTGATAGAATCAAATTCTGTCCTCACATTCCAAACTAATGCTCATATCTCTGGAACCACATAGGTTACTAAAGAAGTATAGATGACAAACTCTTCAGCGCAAACTATTTTTAAAGTGGTAGTATATTTAGGTTCTAGATCTTAAACTGTTTCTTTATACATCACAGTAAACAAAGTAACTATTATGTTTGTCATACTTTGTAAGCAACTTGCAATATCTCAGCAGCAACTGAATTTACACACACACACGCACACAGGTGCACACACACACACACGCACACACACACACACACACACACACACACACACACACACACACACACACACACACATTGTCTGCAGTAGTTATATAAAACTATGCAGTGGGAAATGTTCATCTAGCTAAGAGCTTTCATATGAGGCTAAGCAATATTGTCTGTGCTACTTACTTGTCAAGATATTTAGAAAAAACATTAAATATATGATGATATAAATTAATATTACATGGACACCAATTATCATTTCTTTACTGACACTAGACAGAGGTCAACTATCAATACAGTTGTGTTTGCAATTGTATAAGCTTTTAAGATGAAGTCTTGTAATTCCTTGTATGTAGCATCATTTTGTAATTATTAATGCAAATTTGAACAAGCAATATTTGATGCCTACAGACATCAGTAAGATATAACTGTAAAAAACATCTGAAGGTGTCACTCAGCTGTAATGAGTTAATTAGCTTGGTGAAGCCAAATAAGTTGATTGAAGTAGGACAGGAATTATTATTTTGGGGATTCCAGACATTGTTAAAATTGGCTAGATTAGTTAGCTCTTGAGTGATGTTAGATGTAAACCACTAAAGAATGTCTTCAGTAACAGAGGGATTGTTGTTTGGGAAAATATAAATAGAAACTAGGCAAACAGATTTGATCTGGTTAATGTTTTAATAAACTAAGATTTCTACATTAGAAGCAGTGGGTAACTTGTGTAGGTATGGTGTGCTAATCATGTGGGTTGAGTATATCAATGCTACACCACATCCTTTTTTGTTTGTACAATTGCAAGAAATAATGTTGTAACCAGGGGAAATAAAAACATTATCTTCAAAGTCTGATTTTAGCCAGGTTTCATTGATAGCGATGACATTAGGAGAAAGTGAGGCTACATTGGTATGGATTGTTTTGGTCTTATTAGATATACTATGAATACATGAGTGTGAAATTGCAGGATTGAGAATTAGTGAGTGACATAGTGCTGAGTGCTGGTGATGAGGTAGAATCATTTGATATAAACCAGGATGTAAAACCAATCAAATTGCCAAACATGAACTAAAGACTACAACACTCAGTCAATATAGGTTCACAGAAAGGGTGTGGCTTGCAAGTGGAAGAGGCTGGACATCCTGTGTAGTCAGGAAGCAGAGTGGAAGGGCAGTGCAGCAAAGCCAATTCACTTAGGATCTAGAGTCTAATACTCAGGAGGAGGAAAGTCTAGAAATGGTGTGGGAATTGTGGTGACACTGTGTCTTCAGAAGACAGTGAAGGATGTCATCAATGTCATTGGCAGACTCATGACAATCAGACTACAGTCTAATGACAGGGCAGTATTCCTAATCTCAGCCTATGTCCCACAACAGGGTTATGATAGGGAGGAAAAGTCCAGACAGTAGTTACAAGACCTACTAGATAAAGCAGGACAACATGAATTTGTGTTAATAATGGATGACTTGAATGCACATATCAGGACAGACAGAGCAGGATACGAGGACTGCCTGAGTCTGCCTTGGTGGGGAAACAGGGATAATGAAGGAGATGCCATTCTAGATGTCTGTCTTGCACATGGCTTGATAATAGCCAATACATGGCTCAGAAAGAGAGACATTCACAAGATCATATACAAAAGTAGCGAACAAGCAACTCAGGTTGGCTCCTCCTAGTAAGGAAAGGGCACTGGGGTAGAATCAGTGATTGCAAAGTCATCCCCAGTGAAACAGTCCACAGCATAAACCACTGGTTGTCACAATCAGCTGCAAGCAGTGGTCAGAGAAGACTCTAAGGTCAACAGAGACCAGGCTGAAGACCTGGAAGTTGACTGGAGAAAAAGCACAGCAGTTCAAGAACTTGCTCAGGGCTCTAGCACCTCAAGAAGAAGAGGAAATAAATGGAACTGAAGAAGAAGAAGTATGGCAGGGCTTCAAAACAGCATGTGTAAGGCTATAGAACAGATATGCAGCAGAGCCAGGTATGAGAAATAAGGTACATAAGGAAACTACTGGTGGATTGCAGAAGTCCAGGAAGTCATCAAAAGAAAAAGGAGTGCAGGAAAAAGTGGGAGAAAGAAAAAACAGAGCAAGCTAGGAAGGAATACTGGTTGTCTAACAAGGAGGTCAAGAGATGAGTTGCAATAGCAAAGAACAAGTATCAGAGGCACTCCACCAACTTCTGGAAAGTGAATCAGTGGAAGGCAAAAATAAACTCTACCAGATTGCAAGGCAGAGACAGAAATTTAAAGAAGATAGTCAGACACCCATCATAAGGGATATCTGCAACAACCCACTTATTACTCCACAGGACATCAAAGGCAGATGGAAGGAGTACTTCCAGCAGCTTATGAATGAAGAAAACCCCACAGAAGCTGATACTCTTAAGACACAGCCTATGACGACAGAATAGGAGCTCACCCTAGAAGAAGTAAGAATAGCACTAAGGAAATTAAGTCAGGGAAAGCAGCAGGTTCAGGTAAGGTCACAGCAGATATGATTAATATGATGGGTGAGACAGAGGAGAAATCAATCCTGCAGTTATTCATAGTGGTAGAAATGAGCAGTTTGGATTCAAATCAGGATGCAGCACAACTGATCTGATATTTGCAGTGAGACAGATACTTGATAAGAAGGTAGAGATGAGGAAGGAGTCCAATTGGGCATTCCAAGACTTGGAGAAAGCATATGGCAAGGTCCCAAGAAAACTAAGTTGAGCAGTCCTGTGGTGGTTCAAAGTCCAAGAAACATTGGTAGAATTAGTAGTAATCAGAACAAGGATCTAATGACTCAAGTACAAAGTGTTCAGTCTTGCAGAGGAGTTCCTAGTGGAAGTGGGAGTGCATCAGGGTTTAGCTGTGAGCTCACTGTTATTCATACTGGTAATGGACAACATTAGTCAAAATAAACGTTATTGTCATTTAGATACCACAAATGAAGTCTAAACAAAATTATGTGCATCATGCTCACATTGAGAAGACAAAGACATACATGCAATTACACGTTTTGAAGAGAGGGTTGACCAAGAAAAATCCTCCACTATATAGACCCCCCAGGAATTTTGTGTTCTTTACCCTTTCCATGACATCCCCACTTATCATGAGAGGAGAGTTAGCTGATTGTACTGTCCTGAAATCTATTATGATCTCCTTGATTCTGCTAACATTGAGGTCAAGATTATACTTGGCACACCAGTCAATCAGAGGACTCTCGTCTTCCCTGTAAGTTTTTTTTCTCCTTTGCTGATGAGGCAACTGTAGTGTCATCCACAAACTTCTGAAAATCTCAAACTGGACAGTGCAGTGGTGCAGAGGTATCACTGTTGCCTCACAGCAAGAGGTTCTTCAGTTTGATTCTTGGCTGGAGTGCCATCTGCATCTCCTCTCTGTGTTCGTGTGGGTTTTTTCTGGGTGCTCCGGTTTCCTTCCACGTTGCAAAAACATACATTTGGAACATTTCTCCCTGGGCCTCCACTGAAAATTGGCTTCATTCCAAGTCAGACTTTTCCAGTAAATAAATGTTCAATAAATAAATAAACTTAATGATGTGGTGGGTGTTAAATCTGGCTTTACATTAGTTGGCTTAGCACACAGCACTAAGGTACTCCTGTGTTGATAGCGATGCTCTTGCCCACACATACTGTTTGGGATCTTCCAGTCAGAAAGTCCAGGATCCAGTTGCACATGTGGTTATTATCACCTAGGTGAATAAGTTTTTCTATTAGCTGTTGTGGAATCAATATATTGAATGCTGAACTGAAATCAATAAACAGCATTCTGACGTAACTATTCTTATTTTTTAGGTGTGACATTGTGAGATGCAGTGCAACAGAGATGACATCTGCCATGGAGCAGTTTGCACATTATTTGAACTGCAGTGGACCAAGTGCTGTTGGAAGGTTTGCTATCATGTGTTTTTTAACCAACCTTTCAAAGCTTTTCATGACAATGGACATGAGGGACACTGGTCTACAATCATTAAGGCTAGAAGGAGTGGCTTTCTTTTGTAGTGGTATAATTGTGTTTTTAAAGTACTTGAGGGAGATATTAAATATATCTGTCAGTACAGTGCTTAGTTGTTCAGCACAGTATTTTAACACCTTGCCCAAGATGTTGCCTGGCTCATTAGCAAACAGGCCAGAGTGGACAGATCAATTAAGTTGCTGTATGCAGACAATGTGGCGTTACAGGCAGACTCTGAGTGAGAAATTCACAAAGGGTAGAGGATGGAATGCAAAACTGAAGGCACATCAGATTAACATGAGTCCAGAAATGACAGTTGCAATGGCAACAAATTGGAGAAATCAGAAGATGTTGAAAATTTAGATAGAAGAGAAAGTAGGAGAACCAGTTAACAACTTCAAGTATCTGGGATGGGTGGTCGAGGAGAAGAGAAATCTGAACGAGGAGGTCAAAGCTAAAATCAGAAGGGCTGCAGCCAACTGGCATAGAGTGTTAGATTTAGTGTATGACAGACAAATTCTAAAGAACCTGATAAGTAAGGTGTACAAAACAGTGGTGTGACCAGTACTGCTGCATGGTACAGAAACCTGAGCAGTGAAGGCAGAGCAGATGAGGAAACTAGAGGTAATGGAAATTAAATGCCAGAGATGTGTGGTAGGAAACGCACTGTGGGACAGACAAAGAAATGAGAACATAACAGCAGAAGCCGAAATGGCTTTAATTGCTGAAAAGATTAGGCCAGATAGGTTCATAAGTTCATATGAGGTAACTAAGATAACAGCCCAAAAGCCCTTACAAGCCTAGCTATATTTATCCCGAGTTGCCTCAATTGTCTGTAGATAGGTGAGTGACGTTCGCTGAGGTATGAGTCTATGGTAATTAATACTGACTGCCTTTGTCCATGAGGGACATGGGCACAATCACAGGACACAGTTGTAGGTTCATAGGTAGGTACTAGGCTATTGGACCTAGGGCCTATATAAGCCTAGCCAAACAGTACCCTGGCTTTTGCTACCCAAGAAAATTATTTTCCTGTGCCCCTGTCAAGCAGAGTCACAGAAATAATCCCTGGGGTGAATTTCCTATCTCCCATCCAATCATCAAGATTTTTCTTGAAGAGTGCTAATGAGGAGCTTTGTTTGATATAGATAGGTAGTTTGTTCCAGAGTATGGGAAGTCTCTGGGACAGGAATCTATCCCTCCAGCATATTCTGTTTATTGTGGTGACAAGGTTTAGGTCCCTAGAGTGTGTAGCTCAGAGGGATTGGGATTTCTTTACGTGGAGCATGTCCAACAGCTCTGGGTTTGACATAGCTTTGTATGTCAGGCAGAGATTGCCTCTGAGTAGGCGATATACAACAGAGTAAAGCTGGAGTTTTTTGAGACAGTCGGCATTGAGCTTAAGGCCATGGCTTTGACTCCAGGCATTTGTCTCAGTGAGGCCCTTTTGTAGGATGTCCACATTGTTAGGAGATTTGATTATGGCTCCTAGTTTGCAGTCATCTGCAAAATTTGTTAGCCAAAGACCTTCTGTGTTAGCCTGTACTTCAGAAAAGTAGATACCAAACAAGAGAGGACCTAGGACTGAACCCTGTGGTACTCCACTTGTCACTGGTCTGAAGTTGGATTTAGAGTCTGCTACTTTCACAGTATGTGTTTGGTCAGTGAGCCAGTTGGCAACCCATCTTGTGACATAGGAATTTATACCTAGTTTAATGAGTTTGTCTATAATTTCAGAGTGGGGGATGGTGTTGAAAGCCTTGGCGAGATCTAGATAGGCTGTGTGTACCACCTTACTTTCATCTACTGCTTTGGTGACCACTTCAAAGAAATCTATCAGGTTTAGGAGACATGATCTGCCTTTTACAAACCCGAACTGGGTAGGGTCCAGAGTTTGGAGATTACCAATGTCATTGTTTATAAGTTCCATGGTGATACGCTCTATAGCCTTGCAGACCAGGCTCGTCAGGCTAATGGGGTGGTAGTTCTCAGGTTCCGTGGTGGCTCCCCATTTCTGGAGTGGGATAACTGTTGCTGTGCGCCATTCACCTGGCACAAAGCCTGAGGTGAGGCTATGATTGAATATGGTACTTAGGTGGGGTGCCAGTTCCTTCTGTAGTTCATGTAGAATGCAGCCTGGGATGTTGTCAGGTCCCATGGATGCTGTGTTCTTGGCTTTGGAGAGTGTGTTTTTTACCTGTGCAGCCATGATTACAGATACTTTGCATTTTTCTGGTATAGAGATGGGCCCTTTAGGGGATGAGAGAGGGGTAAAGTTAGCACTGAACCTATCTGCCAGGATGTTGGCAATATCAGTTGGTTCTGTATATTTAGTCCTTCCATTGATGTAGGTTGAATTTGAAGAGATTCAGGAAAGGGCTCAGCTTCATGTGAATGGGAAGCTTATTCCAGAGAAGGAGTAGTCTCTGGAAGATTTGTCTATCTCTCCAGCATGATTGGTTCATGTTAGAGGCTTGGTTGAGATCCTTAATGTGAATGACCCTTGAGCAGTTTGATTTACGAATGTCTACCATTTCCATCAGTGCTGGGTCAGAGACTGCCCTGTAAGCCAGGCACTGGTCACCCCTTAGCAGCCTGTAGGAGACAGAATAAAGTGACAGGGCTTTCAATCTGTCTCTATAGGACTTGTTTCTGTACCCTGCATTTTCTTTGTGAGAAACCTCTGTGGTCTCTCCAGCTGTTGCAGATGTTTGGTGACTTATATGCAAAAGGTAGCATTGTACTCAATTATTGGTCTGATGAGGGCTGAGTATAATGGAATTATAACATCCTTAGATCTAGATGTGCTGCCTTTATTTATGAGATGTGCCACATAGAACGATTTTCTTACCAATGTGGATATGTGGTGGTCGAAGTTCAGATTGCTATCAACCTTAGTATCTAGATACTATACAACTGTGACTGCACTTGGGGGGGGGGTGCCTTCTATATTGTAATTAGCAGGGATGTCAGCTTTCTCAAAGGGAATAATAATGCATTTCTTTGCATTTTGCTTCAATGTGCAGCTTTGTCACCAATTATTTGTCTGCTTTAACCCTTTCTGCAGTATATTAGCATCATGGGGGGGGGGGGCTCAATGATTGCTGCCAATGTGCAATCATCAGCAAAAATGGTCAGCCACAAGCCATCCATGTTTGCCTGGATTTCTGAGAAATAAATTCCAAACAGTAAAGGGCCCAGCACAGAACCCTGTTGTACACCACTGGTGACCGGTCTTTTGCTAGACGTGAAGTCACCCACTTTCACAGTATGTTTCCTGTTGGTGAGCTAATTGACTACCCTTCTGGTGATTTAGGGATTAATTCCCACTTTGGAGAGTTTCTCAATAACACCCGAGTGGGGTACTGTGTCAAATGCCTTGTTTAAGTCAAGGTAGGTGGTATGTACTCTATTTACCTCATCCTGGGCCTTGGTGATGTTCTCAAAGAAGTCGGCCAGGTTTAACAGACATGATCAATCCTTAATGAATCTGAACTGGGTTGGCTCCAAAGTATGAAGATTACCTATGGCTTTGTTAATAGTGACCATAATGATTTTTTCCATGGACTTGGAGATGACTAGTCAAGCTTATGGGTCCATAATTCCCAGGGTCAGATGATGGTCCTCTCTTGTGCAGAGGGATTATTGTTGCTATCCTCCCTTCTGCCAGAACATAGCCAGTCCTCAGGCTGTGGCTAAACAAGGATCCAAGTGAGTCTGCTAGCTCATGTTTTAAGTTGTTTAAAAGGCAACCAGGGATGTAATCTGGTCTCATTGATGCAGTATTTTGGCTTTGAAGAGCACAGAGATGACCTGCTCTTTTGAGATAATAGGTTGAGGAATGGTGGCAAGTATACGATATGATGTGGTAAGAGATTCTGCCTATGGTTAATTTGACATGGAGTAGCTCAAGAGAGTCTAGTGTTTGACCAGTCTCAAGGTATACTTATCCTTAATGAAGATGGATACATCTCCTCCTTTGGTTCTTTCAGCTCAGTTTTTGGCCTGAATATATGGCCAGCATTAGCCCTGCATGGCTGGGGTGCTTTCCATGGATTTAAACCATGTCTTAGTGACTGCACAGATGTCAGCATATTCAAAGGTAAGGAGGACTTTCAGGGAGTGCAATTTTTTGTTTAGACTGCTAGCATTAAGTATCAGTACCGTCTGATTATCTAGAAAGGATTTTATTACATTGGGAGGTTGGTTATTTTGACACTACCTAAAAAAAGGCATAATAGGGGTAGCTAATGCCTTTGCCAGTATCTGAAAACTTAGAGGAGACAGATGCAGATCACCTCTGGCAAAACAGCATGACCTGTCAACCATATCTTCCCAGGCTGACATATATTGGATCCCCATGGAATGACATCAGAAGTTAAGTCAATTGTTAAAGTCAATCATTTTTTGTTTGAATTGTGGCATCATCCTTGGAGAAAGCAGAATTCTGCTTAAGGTTAGGCTTATACCTGGCTGTGACACATAATCTGAGAGCTCAGTCATGTCTCTCTTGATATAGTCTGGAGAAGTATGTTTCATGTTGTTTACCCACACATGGACTATGATGGAGACATACTGCTACTTGTGGTTGAGTGACTTGAGTCCTTTAGTGACTTGATGGATTCTGGCACCTGACAGGCAGCTAACTGTAACCTGCTCCTTGTCCAGCCTGGTGAGGGGAACATCTATGTTTCTCACTTTATAGTCTCCTATGACCAATATATTGGGTTTTGTGGTGTTATGCTTCATGGGCTTATCTGTTGAGACAGTGGTATGCATGTGTGTTATTATGTGTTGTTGCTTTTTGCATTGTTGTGTGTAAGTGGTTTCTTAATGCACCATTTGGAGGCCTCTGCTCTATGTGTAAGTTAATAGTGAATACCTTCACCTATGTGGGTTTATGTGTCATGTCCATTGTTTAATGTGGGAAGTGGTGTGTGTATGCTGACAACCTGTGTGGCATTTAATCTTTGGCATTGGCTAACTGATCAGCAAAATTTCAGGCAACAAAGAAATATAACTAAAAAAGCAATCCTACAGGACAAGAAGAACTTCTATATCCAACTTCAACAATCTTCCCTTCAACAACCACAGAAGTTCTGGACCTCTATTAACAGGCTTATATCCCCAGGTAAAGTAGACACACCAGCTCCACTTGGCACCAACTCTGATGACCCTACAAAAATAGCAAATGCCTTTAATACCTTTTTTACTACAGCTGTACAAAACTTAGCTAATCAACAAAATCCTGACACTGCCAATTTGCCCGCTACAAGCCCCACCCCCCCTCCTTTCCACCTAGAACCAATACCCACCTCCTTCATCCTCTCCTTACTTCAAAAACTTAAACCTTCTACCCCCTCAGCTGACAAATTACCCGGGGAATACCTACAACTAGGAGCCTCAGCCATTGCCTACCCAATCTCTATATTGATTAACAGAACTATTAAGGAATGCACTATTCCATCAATCTGGAAAATCTCACATATTATCCCCCTTCACAAAGGTGGTGATTCTACTGAATACTCAAACTACCGTCCCATAGCTCTTCTGTCTCCACTTGCTAAAATAATGGAGAAATGCATCCATAAGCAATTAATTACCCACCTACTCCACCACAATCTCTTAGCGTACTGTCAACATGGCTTTCGTCCTTACCACAGTACTACCACAGCCCTGCTTTCTTTTACCAACTGTATCAACAAAAATAGAAACAATAATTTCCTGTCGTCTGCACTCTTCATAGATCTTTCTAAAGCCTTCGATATGGTCAACCATAAACTTCTACTCCACCTTCTGAAGTCCCTATCTCTTGATAAATCTGCCTTGACCTGGTTTACATCCTACCTGGATAATCGTAAACAAGCAGTTCTCTGGCAGAATCATCTTTCTGAACTCCTTCCTACTTCCTTAGGTGTCCCACAGGGCTCAATCTTAGGCCCACTTTTATTCTCCATTTTTATCAATGACCTTCATCTCTTTATTCCCTTCTCTACCTGCATTCAATATGCCGACGACTCTACAATTATTTGTTCAGCATCATCCCAAACTGAACTGCATTCTTTCACACAAAAATATTTCTCCACAATAGAAAAAATGGTTCTCTAACCATTGTCTTCTCCTCAACCCAAAAAAAAACAAATTATTGCTGTTTACACCCTCACACTCATCTCCCCCTCTTCATTTTACATTGGAATCAAACAATGGTACCATTATTTCTCCCGACACTACTACCAAACTCTTAGGAATCACAATAGATAATTAACTTAAATTTAACACTCACATAAACACTACAATAAAATCTACCAACAAAAAACTTGGATCCTTGTATAGAATTAAACAATTTCTAACACCTTTAGCCAGAACTACAATAGCAAGAACTCACTTAATCTCTACCCTATTATATGCCTCCCCCATCTATACTAACCTGTCCCAAAACAATCTTAACAGACTTGCTAGATCTTATAATAACATTGCCAGATTTGCCACTAACTCACCATATAGAACTCATCACTGTCAAAACCTAAAACAACTAGGCTGGCTTGAGTTACCTCACCTTCTACAATTCAACCAACTTATTATTGTCCATAAGGTCCTTTATCAACCAAACAATACCCCTATTCTCTCTACCCTCATAACACCATATTGTAACCTGAAAAAGCTACGCTCAACAAACAAAATGATGATGCAAACTTCTTTATCTAATAACTCTGCAGGAGACTCTCTTTTCTCTAACTTTGTTGGGAAAATATGGAATCGCCTACCAATTGACCTTACAGCTCTTACATCTCTCCCACTATTCAAAACTAACCTTAAACATTTCCTCTCCAACCACTGGTTATGCTCTTGTAATAACCCTGACTAATTGCTTTTCTCTTGCTTTTTTCCTCTGTACTACCCTGTCTCCTTCTAAATATCTCTTTTAATCTTGATTCTTTGAACTTTTTCACTCACTGACCTTTCTACTCTAAGCTGCTCTACCTAACCCATCTACCTACCAATCCTATTTTTCAAATACTGTCTTATCCTGTAGATGTCCTAAGTATCCTTTATATCCCTATCTTCTCTCTATTTACTGACTTACTTGTTTGGAAGATAGTGAAATCCCTTTTATACTATGTACTCATCTTTGTTTTTATTAATGTTTTTTGTTTTTATTAATGCTTTGTTATACATTTTCTTAATGTTGTTTCTATTTTATTTGTGATATTAAATATAGTGTAAGCTTGGAGCTTTTCTTCTCGGGCCTCCACTGAAAATGGACATGTATCCAGTTGGACTAGCCCGGTTAACAAATGTAAAATAAAATAAATAAAATAAATTTATTTCTGTATATGAGGATCTTGCCTCCAATTTCATAGTGTAATTATATGTCTCACACAAATGGTTTGTTTCAGGAGTAAGTGGTTGTCAGTATACATAAGACAATTACTACATTGCCTCAGGATACCCATGTCTCTCAGGATGGGCAGAGAGATGATGGGAAACTGCCTGTCCATGATAGCAGTTTCTTGCTGTCTACTTTATTAAGGATGGGAATTTGTTAATTTGAAAGGACTGCAGTGGTAGCTCAGAGACTATACGAGGGACCTATACTTTGTGTAGGATAAGGTTGCCCAACACTGCTCAATAAGCAACTGAGTTGCTCCTAGAGCAGCAGAAAAGTTTGGAAGAGGTTCACAGAGAGGGAAAAAAAGATTTTTGTGTCTATACAGAGCACTGCCAACCATCACAGCACAGAGAGCAGCACTGTACAAAAGTGAGGCATAAATATGAGCAAAGAGGAGCAAGTTTTAAGCTAACTACCAATCAGGAAACCACACAATAAGCTTCCATCATCAATCTCCAACTCAAATAGGTTAGATCAGCACACTTCTGTCACAACAGTGCAAAAAAAAAAAACTTCATGTGGAATGGCTGGTTTGGAGCCCAAGTGTAAAAAGACCAAACAAAATACAACAGCTACAACAGCCCTAGAACTACTGGATACAATGTAATACAGTGCAATTAACTACTTAAAGCAGCAGTAGGCATATATATTTTTTTATGTAAAGTACAGAAAAAACAGAAAATAACATAAGAAACTTCCAAGATATAATCACAATTAACAAGTGAATTGCAACAAAATACTTATTTTCATCTTTTGAGTAATGGATTGCTACAGGTGAAAGCAGATTCTCAGCACTCTCCAGTGAAGTCGCCAAATGATAAGCCGGTCTGAGTAGTTACAGCAAAACCCTCACGAACATTAGCCTTAAATATGAGCAAAGAGGAACCCATTTTAAGCTAACTACCAAAAAGGGAAGCACACAATAAGTGTTCTTCCAAAATTCCCCAACTCAGGTTAGATCGACACACTTCTGTGACAAGAGTATTACAAAAATCCTTAATGCAGAATGACTGATTTCAAGACATTCCATGTGCAGAAAAGTAAAAGACAATCTGGTGAAGAAGATTTGGGACAAACAGGAAGAAGGAAAGAGGAACCGAGGGTGTCCAGCAAACAGGTGGATGGACTGTGTGAGAGATGACCTGCGACAATCAAGCATAAGTATTGAAGGAGGTAGGAGAGTGGCGTTGAATAGGGTGAAATGGCAACAAGTGAAACATCTCAACCTCATGTAAAAAAATGGGAAAAAAGGATGCACTGAGTAAGATTTTCAGGATGTTATCTGGAAAAAGTTTGTAAAATTCTGGAATTAGAACATCCAGCCCTGGTGCCTTTTTTGTCTTAAGATTTTTATTTGCTCTTTTAATTCTTTAAAGGAAAAGTGATTGTCTATGTTATTAATATTGTGGTTGGATAGCTTCTTTTGAATATTATTAGCAAGAATGTTATCTATACTTTTGCTATCACCTGCAGATGAATTGTTATTATTAATATTATTGTAATGGTTTTTAAAACATAATAAGATATTTTTTAGATCTATAACTTTAATAGTTTGATTATTTCTAGTGTATATTATTTCTTTTATATGACTTTTTTCATTTAAATATTTAGATCTAATCGCAATCCTGTGCATATTCTTGGGATTAATTGACTAGGATTGTAATCTGATTTTTTCAGATTTATTGATATTTTATGCTGCATGATATCCTGATATTACTTGTTCAATTTACATATGTCAGCTAATGCAGATTTCTCATTAATGTAAGTTTTAATTCGTCAATTTCTTTTTGTATGTCTACCAGTTTTTTTATCCCACTCTTTCCTTTTATGGATATAGCAACTTTTGACTTTACCATGTAAGACTACATTTAAATTGTCCCATAGGATAATATCTGAAAACTCTCTGTTATTATTGGCATCTAGGTAAAGCTTTATTTCATCTAGAAACTATTCTTTAAATCTTTGTACTGTTTCTAGATAAGCAGGTAGCCTTTGACAGAAGTTTAAGTGGTCAGTATTAAGTGTTACATTGAAGGTGAAAGCATTGTGGTCAGACAGGTCCCCTTCAAAACATCTAAAACCCATAACATCTCAATTCATAACATCGAGATCAGAACATCTAAAACCCAAAACATCTAAAACCCATAACATCGAATTTCATAACATCTAAAATGTGCATCATAGCATTGAACACTACAAATCACATGAAAATAACATCCCCTCAACATATAATGACACCAAACTACCACACTTTTTACTACATTTCTAAAGGGAGGCAAGCCCCCTGCACCCCCCATGTGGAGGGGCTCTGCCTCCCCCTCGTAAATTAAATATACCAACTCCGAGATCGCACTACAGTGGGAAAAAGTTAATTTCCTAACCCCACTGTATCACGATCACCATAAAGAATGAGCACATAATGTCTATATCATTTACCTGTGTAGCCTAAAAAACACATACAGAATGGCAAAATAAACACTATAAAAAGCGTCTAAATTCCTACACTATATAAATAATAATTATAGAAATAAAAACTACATCTCATAGTGATACCTCAAGATTAATATATTAAACTATAACATTTGCATGTTTAATGATACACCATTACATATACATTTTAGATGTTATGAAATTCAATGTTATGGGTTTTAGATGTTTTGGGTTTTAGATGTTCTGGTCTCGATGTTATGAATTTAGATGTTATGGGTTTTAGATGTTTTGAAGGGGACATGGTCAGACATAGTGCATGATGTCAGCATTACATTGTCAGTTTTGGCCAGTAAAGAACTGGTTACAAAGACTTTGCTATGTTGGTCTGTGTGCAAAATCTGTAAGAGTAGTGACAATATTTCAGGAAGGATAATATTTTTATATCATCAATGTCAATTAGGTTTCTGTCTTTTATGTAGTCGTTCAAGTGCTTGGCAACAAATGACATCGTGAAGGGCTTAGAGCTTGTGGTATTGGTGGACAACAAGATACAATTAAAATCACCTGCTAATAGTAACTCGCCTTTAGACTTTAATGTTATGGTGTCTAAATGTTTTTCACAGTTTTAGTCTCAATATCCAGTATCCAGTAGGTGTTTGCAAAAGTGTACATCTTTTTATCTAGTTTTAGTGTGACTAAAGCAAGCATACCATCATTGCTTGAATATGAGTCAACTATTTCTGGAATTCTCATTGATTTTCTGTGTAAAAAGAGGATACCTCTTCTTTTATGGTTATAGTTTGAATTTACCAAAATCTTATAATCCTTAAAGGTTAATTTGTTTAGATCTTCTGTTACTAAGTGGGATTCCTGAATGAATGCAAAATCTGCTTTATGTAACATTACATATTTGTTGACACTACTCCTTTTCATGGGGTTGTTCAACCCATTGACATTAATAGATATAATGTTAAATATTATAATTTGATGGAGACTGCTATTATAAGCAAAATTGAAAAGTGCTTTCCTTGATTCATTACGCCAAATACATTTTTCAAAACTGTTATGGATGATTTAAAAACTCTAAATTTGAAAATAAAACTGTATATTTTAATAACTTTCTGCATGGATAAACCATACCCAGGCTTACTATATCTGTCATAGAAGCCACAAACTAACCCTCTCATGTCATCTAGTGGGAATGTCTAGCTACTGCAGTTTAGGTACTTTTCCATTATCAGGGCAACACGCAATTATCGCACAGCAGTTAGCCCTGAAGTGGTGGTTTTGAAAGATTTCCCTTCCGAATTGTAGAGCTCTGGCTTTCCTGTGAATTTTTTTAGCTTAGTTATTTTCTTATTCCCGATTTTCATTAAGCTTGCTATGTAAAGATATTAAGCACTCATGTAACATATGTGGCAAAATGGGAAAATCACTCAAACAGTAACTGAACTCTTTAACTTGTACATAGTGGCACTATCACACAAGTGATGTAATCCTCCCAGAAGTTGTCAACAGGAAATGGAAACAGATATGCCTCTGAATTGTTCAGTTTAACACATGCTGTACAATGGGTTGTAACAGGCAGAAATGAGTTGAGTAAAATAGCCTTGTTTTACCTGTGTGTGTATTAAGGAAGTCATGCGAGTATCTGAAAATAAGTCTTTTTCTTCTTCTTGGACAAAATACTGGGTATTACACACACTATGGCATTATTACATACTACCTTTAGATTAAGATAACTGTATTCTCTTTCATGATGTATTTCAAGGGTGCAAAAAATCACAATTCTTTTTGTCCCTTGGTCTACTAATCTGCATATACAATTAACAGTACTAGGGAGTTATTGGATTATCAACCAGTTGTGTTTTATAATGCGAGCGGGAAACAGTGCCTGAAAACCTGCCATTATTCCTCTCTTTTATCATTTTGTTAAGTTGAAATGTATCGTCAGAAAAAGTGAGGGCTATACCCACATCAGTGGTGGCAGAGCGGTCATTGCCCCACATGCTACGATTCTAACTGCTCATTACAGCTGTTGCCCCGATAACGGAAAAGTACCACAGTTTAATAGCAAGCAGAAGGGAAACCTTATGTATATTAAAAACATACAAAAGGAACAATTCAGTTTAATATACTATGTATGCATGAACTAAGAACATGAAGCTGTATACAATGTCTTAATTTTTTTTAAATCTAAACAGACTAACTAAGATAAATTTATTAATCCTAATAATTATTTGTTGCTATGAGTAAATACAGGACTGTAATGTCATTAAAGCAGACAGGAAAAAAGATGCATTTAAAACTGTCACTGTCAGAAACATATTTGTAATTCTTATTTAAATTTAAACATAATTCAGATTAAATAAATCATGATTTACAGTAAAACACATGCTTATAAGACTTTTTAGATAAAAAAATGATTGCTAAATGAATGAAAACACAGTTCGAATGATCATTCTTGAATCTAACTGGCTGTTAGAGTTCAGTGAAGAAAAAACAGGTTCAGAGGCAACGCCTATTTCTGGAAGAGAGCACATATTGCTTCTCATTAGTCTGTGAGCTATCTGAAGCCTTTAGAAGCTTCAGATTATCACAGAAGTTGTCAAAATTCCATCAAAAAAGTAAGTAGGCAGGATTTATTTTTAGTGAAGCGAAGCTTTTAAGCATAACTTGCAAAATTATGCATATTTAAAATAAAAGCTCCAAATTACCAACCATACACAGCTATAAGATATATTAGCTAAAAAGAGCACATTGCAGAAGTTCAATTAAGTAGTAACTGTATATATATATATATATATATATATATATATATATATATATATATATATAAAAAACATGTCACCACTTTCATTTTAATTACTTAACAGTAATGCAGTAAACATTTCTCTCTCCTGCACTGATTAAATACTATGACACTAGGACTGAAACAGGAAGGGAAGGCACATGCATGATGAACTATGTACAATATATAAAAGAAGTTTATATAAATATATGAAATGATTAAGTGATTTTATACCATTTCACTAGTGCTATGCCATGTATATAATGAGATAAAATAGTAGTTTTCAGTTGGATAAGATTTTGATTTACTTCAATTTTGAGTAATATATATTATTTATAAAGTTAGCATTGTTGTGGGAAGGATAATAGGAGAGAAAAAAGTTGCATTACCTTCTGTGTATGATTCTACATTATTTAGAAGGGAGAAAACAAAAACGTGCGTGAAATGTGAAGTTATGTATAATCATTTATCTCTCTTGGTTTCTTTTTTCTTTAATAGTCCACTCCTTTTTTGAAGCTTGTCTTTTTAAGTTCATTGAAGAATCCATGGGTTCATGTTGACTTAAAAGGTTCTTTTTTTGGACAAATGTGGATGCTTCTTCGAGAGAGTCCAAAGTTTTCCTTGTTTCTGGCAGGGATAGTCTTATTCTTGCAGGGAATATGAGATGTGCTTTGATTCCTCCCTTTTTTAATAATTTTATTAGAGGGACAGATGCTTTTCTTTTGGGCATTACAAGAGGTGAAAAGTCGTTGCCATACCTGATAGTTTGGTTACCAATTTTGAATGGACCAAGCGACCAGGCAGTTTTTAAAACAGGGTCTTTGTCTTGAGCAGAGATAAATCTTACTATAATAGATCTTGGATGGCTATTTTTACTGGATACAGAAGTTGTAGTTAAAGAAGTATGTGCCCTTTCTATCCCAAAGGATAGTTCTTCAGGTAGGTTTAGGATTTTAGGAATCCAAGAAGTCAAGAAATTAATCATATTGTCCCCCTCCAGCTGCTCCATGATGCAATAGATTCTTATATTGTTTCTCCTGGTTCTATTCTCAATGTTGTCTATCTTTTCAATAAGTCTGGTGTTTTCTTGAAGATGAAAATCTATGTATTTCTCTCTTTCTGTTAACCTGTAGTCTATATCTGTTACAGAATCTTCCAAATCAGCAATCTGGGCAGCTTGTTGGTTAAGGACTTCATTTAATAAGGTTATTTGTTACATCCCTCCCTCATGGAAATATTATATCATCTCTCCCATCCTAAAACCCAATAAAGAGACCAACCTTTGCACATCATACAGGCCAATTTCTTTGTTTAACATTGATTACAAAATATTCTTGTCTATCTTAGCAGAGAAATTAAATAATATTTTTTCAATATTAATTCATGAAGACCAAACCAGGTTTATCAAAAACAGAAAGGTACAAGACAATGTAATAACCTCAGCTTTGGCTGGCTAAGAACTAGTTGTATTCAACTGGATGTATAAGAGAATTTAAGTACCTTTATCTGCACTTTTTTTTTCAAAAAATGCAGTATTTAAATTGATTTTAACTGTGTTGCAGGAATATTAACTGAACTGGAAGTTAGTCAGTGTTTGCTGAATTTTGTTATTTGCTAGTAATTACAGGTGTGGGGTAGCCACATTCTTTGATTTCCTGTCCTTGCCTATTTAAGTGGTACAGTGTGAAATATTTTCTGCTTAAAAACCTCAGCTTTGGTCGGCTAAGAACTAGCTGTATTCAACTGGACGTATAAGAGAATTTAAGTACCTTTATCTGCACTTTTTTTTCAGAAAATGCAGTATTTAAATTGATTTTAACTGTGTTGCAGGAATATTAACTGAACTGGAAGTTTTGACTCTGCTCTTCAGTTAGTCCCACTCATCCTCCCTGTTTTTGTTTTGGTGTTAATCTTAGTGGCCTTGAAACTGCCCGCCCCTCTTGTAAATTTGTGTTTGGATACTCCTTCTGGGCCCATCTCATTTGCTCACTCAACTGAGTGCAGTGAGATCATATTCTGATTCCAGGCACTCCTACTGTGTACAAAGAGAGCATCTGGGAAACAGAAAAAAAATGTAAGCTTGTTTCCTGCCTTTCCTGTTAAGTGGTATAGACTATTTGTAGGCTTCTGAGCCCCCAAGCCCTTCTGTGTTGGAGGGAAGCCTTCTAGCTTAGTTTCTTTTTTCTTATAACTAGCCAGTTTTCTAGTTTCAGCACTCAAATCTGTTTCTTTGATCTCAGCACTTGTTCAGAAAAAAAAATCATCTGCTTTTACTGTACTTGTGTTTCTACCTACTTTATTTTACTTTTGCATTATCTTAAAAGTACTCAGTTGTATTTATTGCTGCTTGGTGTAACTCATTCTAAGCCTTTTGGTTTAAACACTTGGGCTTCGGACCAGTTGTTTTGCACTGAGAGGGTTTGTGGTCTGCACTGTAGTGGCAGAACAGGTAGCTTACATCCTTCTAGGTTGGGAACTGCTGATTGAGGGCTCAGTGTCTGTTATTCTAAAAGTGTATTCATTCTGGTTTAAGCACTTGGGCTTTCAGGCCAGTTATTTTACATTAAGAGGGTTCGTGGTCTGCATGCTTGTGGGAGGAGAGGCTGGACTCTGCCCTTCTGAGCTGGGAATTTCTGGATGAAGGCTTATAGTGCATGCATATCTGAACTGATTCTTACTGAGGTTGGTGCGCCTTGTTTGCTGTGGCATAGACTGGATTCGGGCCTGCTGGATCTAGCTTTGTTTGTGTAACTTGAGCACTAATCCAGGCATTCTCTAAAGTATTCAATTGTATTTATTACTGCTTGGTAGTAACTTGATTAAAGTGTAGCTATTATTCTAAGTCTTTTGGATTAAGCACTTGGGCTTCAGACCAGTTGTTTTACATTAGGAAGGTTTGTGGCATGCACTGTGGTGGCAGGACAGATAGCTTTCATCCTTCTAAGTTGGGAACTGCTGATTGAGAGCCCAGTGTCTGTTATTCTTAAAGTGTATTAGTTCTGGTTTAAGCACTTGGGCTTCAGGCCAGTTATTTTACATTAAGAAGGTTCGTGGTCTGCACTCTTGTGGTAGAAGAGGCTGGACTCTGCCCTTCTGAGCTGGGAATTTCTGGTTAAAGGTTTATAGTGCCTGAATATTTGAACTGTATCTTACTGAAATTGGTACACCTTGTTTGCTGTAGCATAGACTAGATCCAGGCCTGTTGAATCTAGCTTTGTTTATATGCTTGTTGTTTGTTTGCTTGTTATTTCCCTGGAACGCTAATTCCACCTAATACATGGCTTTTCAGCACTTCTGTGGATCACTAGTGATATCTGCATTGCTTACTGTACTTATGTCCTTGTTTCACTTGAAAGAAAGTTACTGTTTGTCGTTTTTGCATTTAAGTTACCTGTAACACATTGCACTTAAGTTACCTGGCACTTGCTCACTAAAGCAATTATATAAGTCAGCACTAAAAATTAAAAGCACTACACCCTCACTCCCCACTGGCCCTTGTTTTCAATTATAAAGGAATTCCCAATATTATTCTAGCATGTCCAAAGGTCAGTTGTCAATCTCCTCTCCGGTCCAGCTGCGGAATCTGGGAATCTTGAGTCAATGAAACAACTGCCTCATGTACACAGACAACCCTATCCTCCTCCCAACAAATTCCAACACATGTAAGAGATGCAACCATATAGCCAAACTGGAGGCTAAGCTCTCTCAACTCAGTACTGGCATAACCAGTCAGGAGGGGAAGGAAACCACACTCACTACAATTCCAGTCTCACATAGACCTAAAACGACAGCAAACCAAACACATAATCACACAAAAACATACTCAGAGGCTCTAAATAAAGATCTGCCTAAGCAGCATTGACCTCCAAAGCAGACACCCAAGCAACCGCTACCCCAAAACAAAACACGTGCAACACATATCTCACAAAGCCAGTGTGCTGAACAGTCACAGCCCTTAAGACTAAACAACACACCTGATAGACTTGTAATAGGTGACTCTATCGTCAGGCACACTGACGTCCCGCTCACCAGGCTGAACAAGGAGAGGGTCACGGTGAGCAGCCTGTCAGGCGCTAGGATCCGCCACATAACACAAGCACTCAGTTCACTCCAAGGCAAGTACAAATATGACTCAGTCATTGTCCATGATGGTGTGAATGACCTGAGATGTACCTCCCTGGACTACATGAAAAGAGACATAGAGGAGCTCTCTTATCATGTAGCCCAGGCCGGCATGACCTTGACCTTGAGTAGCATCTTACCCTCACCAAGAATGATACCACAATATGAAGACAAGATGATCAATTTCAACAATTGGCTTAAGTACTGGTGGCATTCAAAGGGGATCCAATGCCTGTCAGCTTGGGATGATATGCTCAACAAGCAAAGATGCTTCACTAGGGACGGCTTGCACCTGTCACCCCTGGGCTTTCGGATATTGGCAAAGGCTCTTGCTACCCCCATAGTGCCTTTTTTAGGCAAGGCTCAAAAGACAAACCCACCTTCATAGGTATCACAAGGAATAAGAAACTAAGAGTAATGCTACTCAACGCCAGAAGTCTAAACCTCAAGATGTACGCACTCAAAACTCTCCTTAGCATGGAGAGCATTGATATCTGTGCAGTAACAGAAACCTGGTTCAGGGCTCCCGAGAGCACCCCAGCACTACCAGGTTATACCTCATACCATGCTTTTGGCCCCAAAACTTGGACCGAACCACAAAGGAGGGGAGTATCGATATTCATCAAAGATACCCACACCTCCAGGTTGGTGGCAAAGCACGAAGCATCAGAGACTATCCATGTGCAACTAACAGTGGGTAAAACTGCCTTCCAGTTTATAGCCTGCTACAGACCACCCTCCCAAACCCAGGAACCCCACTCGGCCTTCCTGAGAACACTGGAAAAGATAAAGGTCTCTCCAAACACCATTATATTGGGCGACTTCAACTACCCAAACATAGACTAGGAGCATTACTCTAGCTCCAACACCCTAGCCCAAAGGTTCCTAGAATTTATAAACTCAAATGCTATGGAACAACTTGTTACCACTCCCACAAGAGGGGAAAACATACTGAACCTGATCATCACCAACATGGGGACTCTATGCTCCAGACCAGAAGTGTATCCCTCACTGGTAAGATCAGACCATAAACTAATCTCACTGGATATTCACATCCCGACCCCACCCCTTGCCCAGAAAACCACAGTGAAAAACTTCTCTAAAGCAAATTTCACACTCCTCAAAACCGAGGTAGAATCCTTCAAAGCCCCTGGGCCTGTGGAAAATACGGCCCAGACTGCAGAATCCTTCATAAACGCATTCTATGAACACCTTCAGGAATGCATGGATCAAGCGATCCCAAATAAAACCAAGACCCAATCCTCCAAATTCAGATGTCCTGCCTGGTGGACCCCAGCCATAAACAAACTATACAATAGAAGGAGGTAGCTACTAAATGATAGAGCAAAATCCCAAAAAGGGAAGGCATCACTGATCAGTATTAGCAAAAAACTACGGGCACTCATAAAATTGTCTAAGGCCGGCTTCGAGAGAAAAATTGCACAGGACACTAAGGATAATCACAAGGCTTTCTTTAGTTATGTTAGGAACCTGGGTGGTAATTCCCAGATATGCTCAGAATTAGTCAAAAATGACAAAAAATACACCGAACCCACAGACATTGCCAACATCCTAGCTGACAGGTTCAGCGCATACTTCTCTCCCCCCTCCCCACCAAAAGGGCAAATATCTATCCCAGCAGAGTGCTTCCCCCCTGACATCTCATTGCTCCAAAGCAAAAAACACAGCAACAATGGGACCTGACGGTTTCCCGGGCTGCGTCCTACATGAACTCCAAGAAGAGCTAAACCCAAACTTAAAACTACTGTTCAATCTCACCCTTACTACAGGATATGTGCCCAAAGAGTGGCGTACAGAAACAGTGGTCCCTCTCCATAAAGGTGGTGCCTCAACGGATCCTGGAAACTATCGCCCCATAAGCCTGACTAGCTTGGTCTGCAAAGCTATGGAAAGGATCATAATGGACCTCATAAATAAAGATATTGGGGACCTACAGACACTGGATCCTACCCAGTTCGGCTTTGTTAAGGGCAGATCCTGCCTCTTAAACCTGGTTTATTTCTTTGAAACAGTCACCAAGGCCCTTGATGAGGGGAAGGTGGTCCACACAGCCTACCTGGACCTCGCAAAAGCCTTCGATACAATACCCCACTCGGGCATTATAGATAAGCTCACCAGCTTAAATATAAACCCCTATGTCACTAGATGGATTGCAAACTGGCTCAAGGACAGAACCCACATGGTTAGAACTGCTGGAGCCATGTCAGACTCCAAACCATGTACAAGTGGTGTCCCACAAGGCTCAGTCCTGGGACCTCTCTTGTTCGGTATATATTTCTCTGAGGTACAGGCCAACATGGAAGGACTGTGGCTGACCATGTTCGCAGATGACTGCAAACTGGGCGCCATAATCGACTCTCCAGCCGACACAAGCATCCTCCAAAAGGGCCTCATAGAAACAGACAACTGGAGCCAGAGCCATGGCCTCAAGCTAAATGCCAAAAAGTGTATAGTCATCCCCTTTGGCAAAAACAAAGTTCCCACAAATTACCACATAGGTGGTAATCCATTAAGTACAGAAGAATAATTAGGGACCTGGGGACCCAAGTTGATAGCAATCTCTCATTTGACAACCACATGGCCCAAGTGGTTAGAAAAACATTTTATATAGACAACCTAATCATGAAGGGATACACATCTAGATCAGGGGAGGTCATCGTGCCTCTTTACTCATCCCTCATCAGGCCCATAATTGAGTACAATGCCCCTTTTGGGATGCACCTTACCAGACACCTGCAGCAACTGGAAAGACCCCAAAAGTACCTCACCAAGAGGATCAAAGGGCTCAAACAGATGCCATATGCTGCCTGGTTAAAGAAAGTCCAGCTCTACTCAGTGGCATACCACCTGTTCAGAGGCGATCTTTGCCTGACGTATAAAGCCATGTCCAACCCGGAATTAATGGACATGCTGAACCTCAGAAAATCCAAATCCCATTGAGCTACGCGCTCGAGAGACTTGAACCTCAGCACTGAAATAAATAGGACATGCTGGAGGGACAGATTCATAACCCAGAGGCTCCCTTCACTCTGGAATAAAATCCCAGTCCAGGTTAGGCAGAGTCCCTCATTGACTCTCTTCAAGAGGAATCTTGATGAGTGGATGGAAGATCATAGGTTTACCCCGGGTATCACTTCTGTGTCACTGTTAGACAGAGGCACAGTATACTAACCTCGAAAAAGGGCATAGCAAAATAAATTTAAAATGGGTGGCGAAAGCCAAACACATTCTGGCTAGGCTTATAAATGCCCTAGGGCATATAGCCTAGTATGAACCTATGAACCTATAAGATTACTGTCCTTAATAGAATTAGCAAACAAGAAAAAATGAGCTTTCTATTTTAAGCCTTGATATAGATAAAGATTTTGACTTCCTAAGTTGGCCATATCTGTTTAAAGCTCTGCAAAAATGCAATTTCTCCCCAAAATTTATATGATTAATTAAAAACACTTTATGAAAAGTCCATAGCCTATGTAAATATTGGATCTTATCTATCTAGCCCATTCAAAATATTAAGAGGTGCTAAAGAGGGGTGCCCACTCTCCCCATTAGTCTTTGCCCTGGCTATTAAACCTCTTGCAAATTATGTAACAAATAATGGCAGCATTAAAGGATATAAAGTGTCAGGCAAATTATCCCCCAAGATACAACTGTTTGCTGATGACCTACTAATAACTTCTAATGATATTGAAAATTCAGTAGATCACCTATTGCATAATTTAGTCTTCTTTGCAAACATCTGTGGCCTAAAATTCAATCATAACAAAACTCAGACACTTTTAGTGAATACAAATGTTAATATGAAACTTAGATTAAAAAGAGACATTAACTAGGAGGGCTTGCATGTTAAATATCTAGGTATCCTTATTGAATCTAATTATAAAAAAATCACTCACATCTAATTATCAACAACTTATAAACTTAATTACTAGTCTAATAGACTGTTGGAGCAGACTCTTATTCACATTTGAAGACAGACTAACTTTAATCAAAATGATACTGCTACCTAAAATCTTATTCATTGGCCAATATCTAAAACTTCCCCCACCTGTCAAAATTAAATAGAAAGTTAATAATTTATTATGAATTTCTTTTCTCTGGCACACCACAAGCTGGGATGAAGGAGGTATAGGGTTTCCAAATAATGATTTTTATTTAAACTCTACATTTATTAACATAGTGTTGCTTTGAAATAATACTTCTTATATATCATATTGGAAAGCAATACACGAAACCTTACTTCTTGACAGTAATAGGACATTGCTTTAACCATATACTTAAATACATGCAGCTATCTTTATATGCATTTTAAAAAATATACATTCAAAATGAAGGGTCAAAACTTGTTCTCACACCTCTTATAAACCAAATATTGCTGTTGTTTAAAATGCTTATGTTTTCTAATCAATTAATTAAGAATTTGTTAATAATTATGTTTCCTATTCTTACACAAATAACTGTTTGATATCTTTTGATTCTCAGAAAATGTTAGAATTTAAGAAGGGTGATCTATTATATTGGAATCAATTTCTCTCAGCTAATAAAATAAGTTATGCAGACTATTTGATCAGCAGACACAGTTTGCGAAATTGCAATTGGCTGGACATCCAAACTTGTAAGGATTTTATACATACTAATCTTGTACCCTCATTAAAGACATACAATAAGAATGACTTAAAAATCTTGGATTTTATCTCAACAATTAATCACTCACTCAAGAACACTTCATACATATCTGTTATTTGTAAAATTCTCAGAAATGATTTTAACAAAACAGATGTTTCTTTTTGGAATTCTTCAAGTGAAGTTAATAGACAAGTATTCTCAGAAAAAGATAAAAAAGCTTTGCTTACAGTCGATGAAGGAATCCACATCTTCCCTGTTCTGGCATGTATACACATGGAAATTTTTATATAGATGTTTTTTCATCCCACACAGACTAGCACTAATGTACAAGAAAGATGAAATGAAATGCTGGAGATGTGGACACCCTGATGCTGACTGGATACATATGGTTGTTAATTGCAAAATAATTTCCCCTTTTCATTAGATTTTAAATATCTTTGAAAAGCTCTGTGGAATGACAACTGTATAATTTCTGACTCCCTTAACCTTTTCAATGTTCCTGTTCCTGAAGTCATTCCTAAAAACCAAACATTTTTACTATGGTCTATCCTCTCTATAGCAAGGACACTTGTTACCAAAAACTGGAAATCCCAATCTACTCCTGTCTTTGAAGATGAGTTTATTCATCTTGTGAAATACATATGTAAGGACGAGATTGTTACTATAAAAGCAAGGACTAACAACACAACACATCATTTAATAGCTTGGAAAAAAATGTGTAATATGTTAGAGAAATATTAAGTGTTCTCCTAAGTATGTTACTTTTTAGTTGTTACGGACATTGTATGTAGTTTATTTGTTTTTTTCTTGTTACTATACTGTTAGGTTATTGTGTTATAAAATCAATAAAAACATTCTGAAAAAAAAAGAAAATGGGAAAAAAGGGGGGTGATACTGGTGATGAAGGTTACGATCATGATGAAGTAGAGATTAATGTTCTGTTTTTTGGCCATGATTGCAGTGTATGTCTCCTGAAGTTTGAAGTGTGATACTTGAGTTGATTTGAAAGTAACTTTTGTGAGATAAAAGAAGGTATAAGTTTTGTTCACTTATGAAACTTAAGATGCATTTGCTGTGGTTTAGAGCTGATGAGTATAGTTTTCTAGCTATAAATAATTAGGTAACTGTCTTAATATAAATAGTGCATGAACTGAATAAGGTAGAAGTAATGGAAGAGAAATGCTCTACATGAGGGTTTTTTTTTGATAGCAGGTATAATACTGAGGGGGAAGAGTAATTTGATAAGAACTTGTATGAGATAAATAAAACAGAAAGAATAAAAGTAGTACAGAGAAGAACATTGTTAAAAGTGGAGGAGAAGTTAAAAAAGGAAAATTGAAAAATCTGGTATGTGTATGCTGGTAGATATATACATATCTATAATGGATTACTATGGCTGGCACCCATCATGTCCGTGTATGTGTGTGTGTGTGTGTGTGTGTGTGTGTGTGTGTGCTGTGCGTGCTTATGTGTGTATGTATGTGAAACAAGGAAGTATGAGTGTGTATTTAAATATATAACTGTGTTTATGCATTTGTTTTGTATTGCTAGATGGTGTGTTAGAATATGTGAATATATATATAAAAGTCAGCCTATATTAAATGTTATGCTAGGTGCTTGGCTACAGAGTAGCAGTAGTGAAATATGAGAAGTCATTATTATTTCTTTAAGGGGGTGGGTAAAAGGTATTAGTTTGTGGGAGGAGTTTAGAGAAAATAATAGTGAAGATACATGGAGTGGCTGAAGAATTTGGGGTGGGAGGGGTGTGACGTAAGCAAAGAAACTCTAGTAGTGGAAGGCAATCACTTTGTGCAAGAGCAGAGTGTGAATTCTAAACTAATCATTTTAGTAGCAACTAAACATAAGAAAAATAATTTTAAATCATCTGCCTTATAAATATTGTATTAAATAAATGTAGGTGGGGAGAGAGTCATCATTAAGTGACTGCTTGCTCAAAATTGTTATTTGATTACTGGTATTGTATTGCCAGTTGATTGTAGTTGTGTTTTATGGGGTGGGACAACCACAGAAATTCTCTCAACTTATACTTTTAGAATGGACTAGTACATTTATTAACCAAAAAATTGCATTACTGAAGAATATATATATATATATATATATATATATATATATATATATATATATATATGTTGGAACGTTATTAAAAAAAAAGGAACTTAAGAAATTGCACATGTGGTATATTAGTCTGCTGTTAGTATGTTGCATGATGTAATGCCAGTAGAAAAAAAGAGTTGTTTTGCAATTTTGGAAGATCTTACAGGGGATGAAGATTGTTTTTTTTATATTAAATAGGATGCCTGATTTGGCATTGATTGCATTTTACCTAGAAATGAAATTACAATGACCAAAGCAGTTAAGACGGTAGCTTAGAAAGCAGTACTTAGAGTTGAAAAAATACTGTAGTATGCAAAGAAAAATAAAAAAAAGCTGAGAAAAGGACATTAATTGTTCTTACTTTGCCAGTGTTTACAGAGATAAAGCCTTTATTTACATTCACATATAGATTAAAGTATGACTTTGTGATTTAGTTCATAACTTCAAGCCAAGCTGTGGCTAAAAGCAGTTCTGTCCTGGACATGTTTCAGCTACAAACAGTTATTCACTGTAGTGCAGAAAAAACTGGCAGGAAAAATAAAACTAGAACTGCAATTACAGCAAAAATATGAACTTCCTGGCCAGGAGGAAATGTGACTGTCTGCCAAAAGGAATGGGAATAGCGGAAGGAGGGGAAATCAGGATGTCACAGTATAAGAACAATCGATATAAAAAAAACATAAAAGAGTAGCTGAACTTTAATGGTATTTAAAGGAAGGTGAGGAAGAAGGTATTAAGATAAAGATAGGGAGTTAAATTATACAGAATACAAAACACTTTAAGGGCAAAGGAACTCTCTCACAGTTGTAGTAGAAAATTACATTGTCAAGACAATAGAAAATATGAATTCACATGTTTAGAAATAATTGAATGAGTACTTTAATCTTCCAACTGGTTCACTTATCATTGATGTCTCTAAAGGAGTAAATGCCAATGATAAAGCTCAAAGTTTATCTTTGCTTTTTTATTTTAACCTTATCAGAACACGAAGGCAAAAATGTTATAGTAAGCCCCAACGTTCTTCTACCATGAAAATTTTATCTTTGGAGGACAAAAAGTCAAAGTTGGGAACTTTCCATTTGGCTCTAACCTTCCTGATTCATTTCTCTAACTTAAATAATTTCAAAGAGTGGCCTCAGATTGCCTGGCACAAGAACTTTATAAGGCCATCTGTGACAAAGCTTGAGTCTTCGAGGGAGGGAAGAAGTGTGTTAAAGGAGGATACTGCCAGCACAACTATCTGGAGTTTTGCAAATAATAATATGTAATGTGTGAATACCAACATGATTTATATAAGATGCTTGTGTTACAAATGTACTAGAACTGTATGTCGTGTATATCAAACTGCTGGTACAGAAGTGTGTGTTGAAAAGGTTTTGCAAGGTGCTGTTTGAAATGTAACCACATTGTTCCCTACTGGAATAGGACAGAAATGTACATGCACTATTGTGACTGTTAAAATGTATATATTTTAGCAATGGAAACTGGAATACAGGAGGTTAACTTCAGAAAAATAGCTCAAATTAAGGACCTAAACCTTGTCACTACAATAAACTGGACATGCTGGAGGGATAAATTCCTGTCCCAGAGACTTCCCATACTCTGGAACAGGCTACCCATCTATGTCAAGCAAAGTTCTTCATTAGCATTCTTCAAGAAAAATCTTGATGAGTGGATGGGAAATAGGAAATACACCCCGGGGATCACTTCTGTGTCTCTGCTCAACAGTGGCACAGGAAAATAACTTTCTTGGGTGGCGTAAGCCAGGGAACCTTGTTGGCTAGGCTTATGTAGGCCCTTTGGCCGATAGCCTAGTACCTACCTATGAACCTATCAACCTATGGTATCTTTCAGTTTTCAATGAGCTAGACACAGAGGCTGTGCTGAGTAGCAGTCTGTATTGCCTTCGGAATGAACTAATAAAGTATAAAGAAATGCAATTATTTTATGACTTTCAGCATCTGACAATGATCTGAGGTCTAGGCAGTCTACTCCAGTCAGAGGAGCCCCATTCCAAATTCCTTTGGCTAAGGTTTACCTTGACTGGGTGGAAAAAGAAGCAAGCAAGTAGGTGTGTTTGATATCCTTGCAGATGTCCTGATAGGGAATGATTTTGATAATGCAGTACCTTGTGTGCATGTAGTTACATGCAGTCAGACTTGTAAACAAGCATGTGGGTCTGGTAGCCTGGGGAGGGGGGGTACTCAAACAGATCACAAGCTTGAAGCCAGAACTGGTGAGGTGTCTACTTCAGGGAGGGATTTACTTTGTAGCAGTGAGACTGAAGGTGAGCCACAGCTGCTTGTGTGTACTGATGTTCCTTTGGAAAGAGTGACTGCAAGGGCAGAGGTGAGTAGTAGTACCCAGACAGACAGTGAGGTACCACTGTCAGAGGATACCAGACTTCCTGTGGAAGGAGAGCTGGGAAGGGTTACAAAGAGAGAGTTGAGACAAGCTAAGCTGTCAGAACCTACATTATATGGCTTGAGGGAGGTAGCCAGGGAGGCACATGAATTTCAAGGAAAAGGGGAATATGTATACTGGGAAAAAGGGTTACTGTATAGACAGTGGACCCCTTGAGGGAGGGCTAGAGGGTGAGAGAATACAGAAGTTGGTAGTGCCCAGAGCGTACCATCTGGCACTCAAAGCCATAGCCCATGACATTCCGTTTGCAGGTCATATAGACATAAAGTGTATGAGCAAAGCAGTTAAGACATTAGCTTAGAAAGTAATACTTAGAGTTGAGAAAATACTGTACTATGCAAAGAAAAATAAAACAAAGCTGAAAAAAGGAAATTAATTGTTCTTACTTTGCCAGTGTTTACAGAGATAAAACCTTCATTTACATTCACATATAGATCAAAGTATGACTTTATGCTTTAGTTCATAACTTCAAACCAAGCTGTGGCTAAAAGCAGTTCTGTCCTGAACGTGTTTCAGCTGCAAGCAGTTATTCACTGTAGTGTAAAAAGAACAGGCAGGAAAAATAAAACTAGAACTGCAATTACAGCAAAAATATGAACTTCCTGGCCAGGAGGAAATGTGACTGTCTGTCAAAAGGAATGGGAATAGCAGAAGGAGTGGAAATCAGGATATCACAGTATAAGAATAATTGATTTTAAAAAACATAATAGAGTAGCTGAACTTTAATGGTATTTAAAGGAAGGTGAGGCAGAAGGTATTAAGATACAGACGGAGAGTTAAATTATACAGAATACAAATCACTTTAAGGGCAGAGGAACTCTCTCACAGTTGTAGAAAATTACATTGTCAAGACAATAGAAAATATGACTTCACGTGTTTAGAAATAATTGAATGAGTACTTTAATCTTCCAACTGTTTCACTTATCACTGATGTCTCTAAAGGAGTAAATGCCCATGATAAACCTCAAAGTTTATCTTTGCTTTTTTATCTTAACCTTATTTATCAGAACTTGAAGGCAAAAATGTTATAGTAAGCCCCAGTGTTCTCCAGCCATGACAATTTTATATTTGGAGGACAAAAAGTCTATGTTGGGACCTTTCCATTTGGCTCCTAAACTTCCGAATTCATTTCTCTAACTTAAATAATTTCAAAGAGTGGCCTTAGATTGACTGGCACAAGAACTTTATAAGGCCATCTGTGATAAAGCTTGTGTCTTCGAGGGAGGGAAGAAGTGTGTTAAAGGAGGATACTGCCAGCACAACTATCTGGAGTTTTTTAAATGATATGTAATTTGTGAATATCAACATGATTTATATAAGACGCTTGTGTTACAAATGTACTAGAACTGTATGTCATGTGTATATCAAACTGCTGGTGCAGAAGTGTGTGTTGAAAAGGTTTTGCAAAGTGCTGTTTGAAATGTAGCCACAGTGTGCCCTATTGGAATAGAACAGAAATGTACATGCACTATTGTGACTGTTTAAATGTATATATTTTAACAATGGAAACTGGAATACAGGAGGTTAACTTCAAAAAAATAGCTGGAATTAAATTATGGCTATGCCATAAAAGATGGTATTTTTCAGTTTTCAATGAGCTAGACACTAAGTCTGTGCTGATAAGCATTCTGTATTGTCTTCAGAGTGAACTACTTACAACCTATTAAAGTATAAAGGAATGCAATTATTTTATGACTTCCAGCATCTGCCAATGATCTGAGGTCTAGGCAGTCTACTCCAGTCAGAGCTTTAGGAGGAGCTCCATTCCAAATACCTTTGGCTAAGGTTTATCTTGACTGGGTGGAAAAAGAAGCAAGCAAGTAGGTGTGTTTGATATCCCTGCAGATGTCCTGATAGGGAATGATTTTGATAATGCAGCACCCTGTGTGCATGCAGTTACATGCAGTCAGACTTGGAAACAAGTATGTGGGTCTGGTAGCCTGGGGGGGGGGGGGGGGGCTCAAACAGATTACAAGCTTGAAGTCAGAACTGGTGAGGTGGCTACTTCAGGGAGGGAGCTACTTTTCTAGCAGTGAGACTGAAGGTGAGCCACAGCTGCTTGTGGGTACTGATGTTCCATTGGAAATAGTGACTGCAAGGGCAGAGGTGAGTAGTAGTACCCAGGCTGACAGTGAGGCACCACTGTCAGAGGATAGCCGACATCCTGTAGAAGGAGACCTGGGAAGGGTTACAAAGAGAGAGTTGAGACAAGCTAAGCTGTCAGACCCTACATTACAAGGCTTGAGGGAGGTAGCAAAGGACGCACCTGATTTTCAAGGATAAGGGGAATCTGTATACTGGACAAAGGGTTACTGTACAGACAGTGGACCCCTGAGGGAGGGCTAGAGGGTGAGAGAATACAGAAGTTGATAGTGCCCTGAACCTACCATCTGGCTTTTCTAGCCATAGCCCATGACATTCCCTTTGCAGGTCATATAGGCATAAAGTGTACAAAGAGATATCTTATGCAAAACTTTTATTTGTGTGGCATTTCCAGGGATGTAACAGCATACTGCAGGACCTGTGAGCAGTGCCAAAAGGTAGGCAAGGCAGGAGATGAGATCAAAGCTCCTTTGTTGCCTTTGCCAGAGATTGGGGAACCATTTCAGAGGATAGCTATGGATATTATGGTTGTCTTAGTTCCCCAAGTTCCTAAGGGAAAAAGTATATACTAGTGGTAACAAATTATGCTACCAGATGCCCTGAGACAGTTGCCCTGTCCTCTGTTGAGGTCAAAAAGGTGATAAATGCTTTGTTAGAGATTTTCAGCAGGGTAGGTTTCCCAAAATAAATGCTGATGGACAGAGGTGCAAATTTCATGTCAGACCTACTGTCTAGTCTGTGGAAGCACTGTGGGGTGAAGCACCTAAAGACCACCCCCTACCATTACCCAGATTAATGGTGTGGTGGAGCGGTGAAACTCAGCACTTAAGACCATTCTACAAGCATTTTCAGACCAGTTTAAGAGGGATTGGGACAAATAATTGACCCATCTGCTGTTTGTTTACAGAGAGGTGCCCCAGGAATACACAGGTTCTTCACCTTTTGAGTTGCTATATAGGCATAGGGTGAGGGACCGCTAGATTTTATTCAAAATGAGTGGGAGGATGAGTGTAAATCCCACATGGACTCTGTTCCAGCATATGTCCTAAACCTCAGGACATAGCTCAGGGAACTCATGGGTTTGGCCAAGGAGAATGTGGCAGAAGCTCAACAGCCGAAAAAGGTCTGGTGTGACAGGAATGCTCAAACTAGAGAGTATGTTGTGGGGCAGCAGGTTATGGTTCTCATTCCTGTCAGACTCAACAAGCTGCAGGCAGCTTGGGATGGACCCTTCAAAGTGATAAGGAAGGTCAGTGATGTTAACTACATGTCAGAACTGTTTGGCAGGAGGCAGGGGCACAAACTGTACCATGTAAACATGATGAAACTTTACCATGACAGGGAGGCCCTGATGCTAAGTATTTGCAGTAGAAGGCAGGAGGAGTCAGACAGGAATATATGGCTACAGGGAGACAACTAGCAAAATCTCAAGTTACTATGGTGGATCCTAGGGTTGCAAGCAAATTATATGACAGTGCAACACTGTAATGGGGTTAGCAATGCAAAGGCAGCATGAATCTCAAGACAGGGAATGAGGTATTGTATTCCAGGATAGGCTCATCCCTCTCAGGCAAAGTCTCTCAAGGATCACTTGAAAAACTAGCTTGAGTCTTGGGGGGGGGGTGATAAATATGAATAATGCCAGCACAGCTATCTGGAATTTTATAAATAATTATATGTCATTTGGAAATATCAACATGATTTACACAAGACACTTGTGTTACAAATGTATTAGAACTGTATGTCATGTGTATGTCAAACTGCTGGTACAGAAGTGTGTGTAGAAAAGGTCTTGCAAAGTGCTGTTTGAAATGTTTTCACAGTGTGCCCTAATAGATTAGAGCAGAAATGTGCATGCACTGTTGTAACTGTTTAAATGGATATATTTTAACAGTGGAAACTGGAGTACAGGAGGTTAACTTCATAAAAAGAGCTGAAATTAAATTACTTTATGGCTACACAACACAAGATGGTATATTTCAGTTTTCAACGAGCTAGACACATAATCTGTACTGATAAGCTTTCTGTGTTGTCTTCAGAGTGAACTAATTACTACCTGTTAAAGTATAAAGTAATGCAATTGTTTTATGGCTTGCAGCATCTGCCAAAGATCTGAGGTCTATGTATTTTCACAGGTAGATGTTGAAGACTGTTAGCTTCCAGCAGTGAGGGTTTCACCTGGGATAGAATCAGATGACAAAAAATTATGTAATTCTGCAAGCTATCCAGGCAGTAATATTTGAGATATTAATTTGAGAGCTCTCTGAGAGAGGCAGTGCATTCTGTATTCTGAGACCTGTCAACAATAGGAACCATTCCCCACACATCTACTTTGCTCTGTAAGTACGTTTCTAGGGTATAGTAACTCTTTTTTAGATATAGTCAGTAATACAGTAAAGCTTAGTTTAGATATTTTTCTTTATTTATTTGAGACTGTCCTGCAATGTTGTTTTAAATATTTCTTGTGATTTTGAGCTCTGCTGTCACTGTGATTATATACCAAGTATTTTCTTTTTCTTTTATTATTTATTATTATTATTTATTATTAAATATATTTAAACCTTTCATTGTGGCTGATCTGTCTAGAGATGATTAAGTTTTAAGAGTACTTGCCTATTTATTTGGTGACACTGTGTGGGCCACTCCTAATAGCCTTGCTCTTCGTCAAACTACCATTTATATTAATATTACACAGTAAGACTGGATACCCTTTGTTAAAGGTGTTAAAGTAGCTGATAAGGAGTTGCCTGATGGCAGAGATAACTACCTTATAGTCTGACCAAAATGGGGCATAGCTAGTAAAGCTGTGCCAGCCTTTCCCATGAGTGTGCATAAATCAAACCACAAAAGAGTGGGTGTGTGTGTCAGCTACTTGGGCAAGAACAAGAAGCATTGGTTGGACAGATCGGGTCCTGGAGGTCTTGGCTTGGCCACTCAGCTCAGATTCAACTCTATAGCTGTGCCAGTTGGGAGTCTTACTGGGGATCTGGAGAAAGAGGGAGAAACCAGCCCTGGACTGATTGTGGTCTGTGTGTGCTTTCCAGGTAAATTGCACTTGATGCAGAGACCTACATCTGAAATATTGTGTGTGTATTTGTCATCCTTCCAATGTATGTCCCACACTGGTGCCAGTAGTGAGGATTGAGGCTCCTTGTTTACTGGTCCAGTGGAGGGTCATCACACCATCCATTCTCAGATATGTTCTCTGCTTTACTAGACTTGTCATTTCTTTTTGGAATCTTTAATGTTGCTTCCTACATCCTGATATAGTGCTTTAACTGCTCTTATCCTAACACACAGAAAATGTGCATCTTTGTTAGACTGAGTTTACTATATAACAGAGCTAGAATTGATTATTCATTATTCATGTAGACAAAGAGCAGCCAATTTAAGCATATTATCCACTCACTCATCAGTGTAAATTTGGTGCTTATAGGCATATAAAGGGTAACAATTCCCTACTTCAATACAATCGAGCTTCAAAGGTCTCATTAACAATCCTTGGCATATACAAAGAATGGGTTTTGTTTAGACAGAGGAATAATACGGACTTAAAATTGTAGATACATTTCATTTTTCCCAGACATGCATAGCAGAACTAGATAGGTTATACAAAAGTATTGATTTATAAACGTTTTCACTCCCTCCTTAAGAATAGACGTTAAGACATGGCAAAAAGTTGTTTCAGTGGCCTTTTTTATTCTGACATTAGAACATCTTGTGTGGTCATCTCTAAGAAGGATTTCTAGTTATTAGTTGTATGCCACGAGATAAGGTCAAGTGTGAGGAAAAGACTGACAAATAGAATAGAAAGATTTTTGGTAGATAAGAAAATAGAAAGAAAGGTGGATGCAAGATATCGTGCAGTAAGAAGTATATCTGGTAATGAAACAGTGAACACAGAGTGTGAGAGTGGGAGTAGGATCCTGAAGTGCACATGTGCATTTATTCACGTCACCGAACCATATTGTCGAAATTGAAAACAATGTCACTTCTCCATTTCAAATCATGTTAATACCGATGGTTTGATGTTCGTTGTTAGGAAAATGTGGCCATTGGATTTCATTTGCTGTTCAGTGTTCTTTGATGCAGGTTCATTAAGTTTGCATTCGATTTTAGATACTTTGAAATTATACTTCAATGTAACAATAGTTGAAGAAGTGCACATCAGGATTAATATATCTATATATATATATATATATATATATATATATATATATATATATATATATATATATATATATATATATATATATATATACATACATATATATATATATATATATATATATATATACATATATATATATATATATATATATATATATATATGAATATATAGATATATATAGAGATGCATATATATATATATATATATATATATATATATATATATATATGAATATATAGATATATATAGTGATACATATATATACATATAGATATATATATAGAGATACATATATATATATATATATATATATATATATATATATATATATGAATATATAGATATATATAGAGATACATATATATATATATATATATATATATATATATAGATAGATATATGAATATATATATATATATATATATATATAGATATATATATATATAGAGAGAGAGAGAGATACATAGATATATATATAACATAACATCCAACTCCTCTACATCCAGCATGAACTTTTGTGGTTTCATAAAACTAAGTAGCAGCTCCATACATTATAGCAAGATAAATAAAGTCCTTATTAGAATGGATCCTAGAATCAGGTCACAGCCAATTCACCACCAAAGGTACAATGTCAGACTCTGTCAGTGACATCTCCCAGTCTGTACAACCAGACATTTCACACATCCAGTTAAACAGCATGTTTATAAAACAACATATAACCTGCCCAAGTTTAACCCAGAAATATTCATTCCTACCACATGATCTATTAACGGGAACATCTTGAACATTCCCCATTTAGATGATGCTGCAAATGAATTCAGTACAACTTTCCTAAATAGCTTTGTACCTCCTACAAGCAAGAGACTAAAAACAAATAATGCAATTTGGTTACTCAAAAAGAGTAGAGTGCTAATGCACGATGGAGAAAAAATGTGGAATGAATGGCAAAAATATAAAAGACCACAACATCTCAAAATCTTCAAAATGTTTTGCAACCATACTACAAAGCAAATAAATAAAGACAAAAATCGTACTATAGTATAACAGCATTCAGAACATTTGTAAACACAATCCTAAAAAATCTGGCCATTCATTAAAAAATCTTACAGTCAAAAACTAAACTCTAACCCCTCTCGCAATAACTCACCACTCAAAACTGCAAAAAATTCAATTCTTATTTCATACATAGTGTATCATTCCTAATCGAGGATTCCCCAACATCTAATCTCAGCCCTGCCCAACAGCCACATATCACCACATCCACTTTCACCTTCAAACCTGTGTCCATATCCTATATAAAACTGCTCTGAAACTCAAACCATGCTTTACTTCATCTGATGAACTTCCAAGTGAGTACCTTAAAATAGCAGAAAATAGCATTGCCTTTCCTGTCTCAGTCAGTTCACATCCTCCCTTTCTAGAAGAAAATCACACATTGTACCTCTAAACAAAGGAGGAAATTCAACAGACATCACTGACTTTGGACCTACAGTAATCTTAACCCCCCCTCCAAAGTACTTGCAAATGTACTCAAAAACAATTACTAAACTATCTGCTGCAGGATGAACCCCTATACCCCACACAACATGGCTTTTGTCTCCCCCATAGCACTAACACTGC
>NC_056748.1:108205937-108318437 GCF_019279795.1 Protopterus annectens | reverse complement strand
TATATATAAGTGAAGTGTCTAACTGCTTTTAAAGCCATTCTGCCCACTCTGTTTGTAAAAGCACAAAGTGTTTTATGACTTTTTAAAGCTACTAACATAATGCTCCTACTCTTTTTTCTGTATCTGGTAATAGATTTGAGCAGTTAAAGCTCCTTATAGTACAAGGAATTATGACTGGGTCTCTCTTTTTAAGAGTTTTTTATGTGTTCTTGTCGACATAGATGCTAAGATTTGCATCTTAAACTTTGCTTTACTCTGGTCTCAAGGTGAATTTCTTGGCATAAACCTCAAGGACATAATAAGTTTGTAGTGAATGGAGCACACTGATTATGCTCTGATATCCAGAAAAAGTCAAATCAGTTAAGTGTTACTATAGCACGAGACAAATTTGGTTATATTAACTAGCAGACAGTGAAGATTTGTTTCTCCCTGCTGTCTGTGCTGGTAACAGGTCCCTGACTTCCTCTTTATAATCTTAGAAAGTTGATAGAATAGCAGGATTTGTGTTAACCTGCATTTTCTGAAAGATACAAAGTCTGTAATTTAGATGTATATCATTATTTAGTGACTTTAATCTTTGGTGATTTGCCTGAAAACAACATATTTCATATGGATAGTTGAAAGACATAGAAGATGAGCGCGAGGATAAGAAACTCAGTTACACTGTCTTTCTGACAGCACTCACAAAGTGCGTTATGGCTCTGAAATCCGGCAACACATCTGTGGCTTTTTTCCCTGTAAGGAGTAAAACATAGAGCAGATAACGCTCCATGATTTACAAAGAATTATGATTGGGTGTTTGATAATCTCAAGCTCTGCTCTCGAGTTGAATTTCTTGGCATCCATGTTTCAAACACATAATAAGCAGGTTATGGTTGGCGACCCGATCATAATCCTCTATGCTGATAATAATCTTCTGTTATATAATAGCTCAGACAAATTAAATGGCTTTTTTTCAGTTGTGCCTGCATCTGTGACCTATGGAGTTTCAGTGACAAAATGGGATACTAAATGTCAATAGAAGTTAATGGAACTATAGTGTGTTCTAGAAAAGTTTCTTTGTCCTAGAGCCGCATGCCCCTACACAAAAAGACACCAATCCCAGTCATTACTGCAAGCTGGCTGATAACACAGAAGAACTTCACTCAATTTAAATAGGGCTAAACAAGTAAAACATTCACACCACCAAGTATGCGCAGTGTGGCCAAATCCTCACCTCCACATTCTAGACAAACTAGAAGCAAACACTAAATATTAGCAACTTCAGGACCACCAGTCATAAGTAGCACAGCAGAATGCCCACTTCAATATCCTAAACAAAATAGCAGCATTATAACACCACTCACTAAACAGCAGCCAAACTCTTACAAGCATACCTCTCAACCTCTGAATCGAGGAAATCTGAACAAAGCCTAAAATAATTGGGGGGGGCAAAGGCCCCAAAATAGGTACAGATTTTAAATATTGGTCTTACAAACTTAAAAAGTTGCTAGAATAACAGAATTTCTGTTAGCACGCATTTTCCAAGGGATATGATAAGGATGGCATAGTTATGCAGTGGGTAATGTTGTTGCCACAGAGCAAGTGGTTACTAGTTTGATTCTCAGCTGAGGTACCTTCTGTGTGGAGTCTGCATGTCCTCCCTGTGTTTATGTAGGTTTCCTCTGAGTGCTCTCATTTCTTCTCACATGCCAAAGACATGCAGTAGGTGGACTGGACACTCAAAATTGGCTATAGTTGTGAGGGGTGGTGTGGAAGACCTACTGTAGCAAGACTAGCCACCTGGTGATGTAAATCTTGGCTCTAGATTATTGTCACTGTTGAAGTGACACCCTGACCCCATGTACAAAAATGGGAAAAGGGGTTGTGGATGGATGGATGATGGATGGATGGATGGATGGATGATGGATGGATGGATGGAACTCAAATTCATGTCATTATTTAGTAACGTCAATCTTCAGTGATTTGCCAGTAAGACACACATTTTATGAGAAGCAGACCAAAAATATGAAGCAAAAATCTGAGAAATGAATAATAAATAATACTGACTCAAAACAAAAAAAGACCAGAACCAAAGTGAATGGAAGTGACATTCTGTGACATTCTGGAAGCTGAGAGGTATGTTGTGCAATATACACTACTGTTCACTCTGTATGACCCAAGTGAAAGAAACAAGGGAAAATAAGGACTTCACTTCCTATTCAGAGTGAAAATCATGCTTCTACCCACTTCACTCCTATAAAATGTAACAAGTACTGTACTGAGGGATTGTGGGAAGGTGAGCATATAACCTCAGTGTCAAAAGAAGGTGAGGTTACCTTACCTTAGCAAACTATATTGAGCCCTTCTCGATCCCTTCACTTCAGATACCTCACTTCCACTCATCTACCTAATTCCCTATTTCCTGCAGTTACACATTCTTTCCTTTCCTCTGGTTATCTTAGGAGTTCAGGGACACATATGTCTACCTGTCAAACTCCATTTCTATCACCTTCATACAATGTTCAAGTTACCTGCAATAGAGAAGTGTTTTTCTTTGATTTCTGGACAAAACAAAAAATAGCCTCCGTCTTGTTTACTACTTCAAGCAAGTATTATATGTGCTGTGGCTTTCTTCTTTTAAAACTGGAGCTTAATGTTATCAGTTTCTCATATAGCATGGCCTGCACTCTGGCTTTAATGGCATTGATAGTGGTTATCAGTCTTTCAGTGGTAGGGTCAGATACAGAAGAAATGTCCTTATGGCAATAATGCATGTGAAGGACCACATTATTTCAATCTTGTTTCAGAAGTTTCACAGCTGAGCAAAGGTGCATTAAAATATATTTTAAGAGTGTTTCTAGAAATGTGAAGTGGGTATTATTGAATGGGATATGTATCTGAATTCCATAATAAGAGATGATAGCTTCTTTGGAGAATATGAAAGCTGCAATGAGGATGGGGAAAGTGTAGAAAGTGTCCAAAATTTAGGGTGGGATGGCCGTGACTGGAAATCTTGATAATATAGCTTGAGAGTTAGTAAGTAGCACAGAGCACAGAGAATGCAATTTCCTTTCTGCTAACTACAGAATTTATCAATGCTGCCAGACATGTTCTGCGGGCACTTGTTAAAAATATATGGGGAGTGTAGTATTACAAGAGACTGGAAATATGTATAATTTATATGCATCCAACTGAAGATAAAATTTGTAAAGTCTGCATCTACTGCTAGCTTTTCATGCTTTGATGAATTTCAATTCCTGGTGGATGACAGACAGTTAAATTCACCTGCAATGAAGTTACCTTCTACAAAAGTAATCAGTTTATTCATGAAAGTTCTGACTTCTGTAAGACTCATGAGTGGTAGAGAGAAACTGAAGCTATGGTTATCATTTCAGAATTGCAAAGTCTTTAGCAGTAACTGAAGCTCCCAAGTCGCCATGCAGAGACGATATCAAGTGAAATTTTGAGTTGGTTCTAAGCTGAGAATTGCTAGCTATATTTTTATCTTTATCCTAGTGTACAGCTTTATAAACTATGTACTCAGACTTAACATTTTTTTGTTTGGTGTGGAGGCTATCAGGTAGGTATCCTATGACTATGCCATGCCTATTTGTACTCTCTTACAGTAAGAACGCAGTATTTTTATAGGGATTTTAAGCAGTTTTGTACTTGTTAACTGAAAGTAAAGTAGGGAAGTTTGCTGCTTTACATTGCAGTCTGCTACAGCCACTGCAAAAAAAAACAAAAAAATCAAAGTCATGGGGGAAAAGTATCAGACAAGAACAGCATATGGTGACATTACACAACTGCATGAAGTCTGGAGATAAAAGTAAGAATAGGAATTCACACAAACATGAGGAAACATTATAAATGTATTACACACATCACTGTAGTTTGTCAATGTGTACGACAGAATAACTAAATACAGCTTTATACTTTGATACCATAAAAAGCCGTTCTTTGCAGAGCTCATTTATTTATTTTTTAAATTTATAGACAATTCATTATGCATTAGTTATACACATGCAGGGAAAATTCAACTCAGATTTTTATTTATAAGTGAAATATCAGATCATAGGGTTTTGTGCTAGAGAAAAAACAGATTTATATGCCTACTTCAAAGCAAACAGGGTCCAGAGACTAGTGCCGTAATTAGATATAGAAGACTAAGGGCCAGATTCCAAAAGAGGTGCTCTCAGTGTTAGTCTGCCCTGATTCTGAAAGACTTGCTCACTACAGGAATTACATTCCAAAATATCTGCTTTCTGTATATTCTAACTGTAAATTGTCATTTACATGAGATCATGTCTTTTGGAATTAGGGCTTAACTATGTATATTGAAGAGCACTTTAGCAGTGACAACTTAAGCAAAGTGCTTTATGGCTCTGAAAGCCGGCAACACATTTGTGGCTTTTTTCCCTGTAAGGAGTAAGACATAGAGCAGATAACGCTCCATGATTTACAAAGAATTATGATTGGGTCTTTGATAATCTCAAGCTCTGCTCTCAAGTTGAATTTCTTGGCATCCGTGTTTCAAACACATAATAAGCAGGTTATGGTTGGCGATCCGATCATAATCCTCTATGCTGATAATAATCTTCTGTTATATAATAGCTCAGACAAATTAAATGGCTTTTTTCAGTTGTGCCTGCATCTGTGATCTATGGAGTTTCAGTGACAAAATGGGATACTAAATGTCAATAGAAGTTAATGGAACTATAGTGTGTTCTAGAAAAGTTTCTTTGTCCTAGAGCCACATGCCCCTACACAAAAATACACCAATCCCAGTCATTACTGCAAGCTGGCTGATAACACAGAAGAACTTCACTCAATTTAAATAGGGCTAAACAAGTAAAACATTCACACCACCAAGTATGCGCAGTGTGGCCAAATCCTCACCTCCACATTCTAGACAAACTAAAGCAAACACTAAATATTAGCAACTTCAGGACCACCAGTCATAAGTAGCACAGCAGAATGCCCACTTCAATATCCTAAACAAAATAGCAGCATTATAACACCACTCACTAAACAGCAGCCAAACTCTTACAAGCATACCTCTCAACCTCTGAATCGAGGAAATCTGAACAAAGCCTAAAATAATTGGGGGGGCAAAGGCCCCAAAATAGGTACAGATTTTAAATATTGGTCTTACAAACTTAAAAAGTTGCTAGAATAACAGAATTTCTGTTAGCACGCATTTTCCAAGGGATATGATAAGGATGGCATAGTTACGCAGTGGGTAATGCTGTTGCCACAGAGCAAGTGGTTACTAGTTTGATTCTCAGCTGAGGTACCTTCTGTGTGGAGTCTGCATGTCCTCCCTGTGTTTATGTAGGTTTCCTCTGAGTGCTCTCATTTCTTCTCACATTCCAAAGACATGCAGTAGGTGGACTGGACACTCAAAATTGACTATAGTTGTGAGGGGTGGTGTGGAAGACCTACTGTAGCAAGACTAGTCACCTGGTGATGTAAATCTTGGCTCTAGATTATTGTCACTGTTGAAGTGACACCCTGACCCCATGTACAAAAATGGGAAAAGGGGTTGTGGATGGATAGATGGATGGATGGATGGATGGATGGATGGCTGGATGGATGGATGGAACTCAAATTCATGTCATTATTTAGTAACGTCAATCTTCAGTGATTTGCCAGTAAGACACACATTTTATGAGGAGCAGACCAAAAATATGAAGCAAAAATCTGGGAAATGAATAAAAAATAATACTGACTCAAAACAAAAAAAAAGACCAGAACCAAAGTGAATGGAAGTGACATTCTGTGACATTCTGGAAGCTGAGAGGTATGTCGTGCAATATACACTACTGTTCACTCTGTATGACCCAAGTGAAAGAAACAAGGGAAAATAAGGACTTCACTTCCTATTCAGAGTGAAAATCATGCTTCTACCCACTTTACTCCTATAAAATGTAACAAGTACTGTACTGAGGGATTGTGGGAAGGTGAGCATATAACCTCAGTGTCAAAAGAAGGTGAGGTTACCTTACCTTAGCAAACTATATTGAGCCCTTCCCGATCCCTTAACTTCAGATACCTCACTTCCACTCATCTACCTAATTCCCTATTTCCTGCAGTTACACATTCTTTCCTTTCCTCTGGTTATCTTAGGAGTTCAGGGACACATATGTCTACCTGTCAAACTCCATTTCTATCACCTTCATACAATGTTCAAGTTACCTGCAATAGAGAAGTGTTTTTCTTTGATTTCTGGACAAAACAAAAAATAGCCTCCGTCTTGTTTACTACTTCAAGCAAGTATTATATGTGCTGTGGCTTTCTTCTTTTAAAACTGGAGCTTAATGTTATCAGTTTCTCATATAGCATGGTCTGCACTCTGGCTTTAATGGCATTGATAGTGGTTATCAGTCTTTCAGTGGTAGGGTCAGATACAGAAGAAATGTCCTTATGGCAATAATGCAGGTGAAGGACCACATTATTTCAATCTTGTTTCAGAAGTTTCACATCTGAGCAAAGGTGCATTAAAATATATTTTAAGAGTGTTTCTAGAAATGTGAAGTGGGTATTATTGAATGGGATATGTATCTGAATTCCATAATAAGAGATGATAGCTTCTTTGGAGAATATGAAAGCTGCAATGAGGATGGAGAAAGTGTAGAAAGTGTCCAAAATTTAGGGTGGGATGGCCGTGACTGGAAATCTTGATAATATAGCTTGAGAGTTAGTAAGTAGCACAGAGCACAGAGAATGCAATTTCCTTTCTGCTAACTACAGAATTTATCAATGCTGCCAGACATGTTCTGCGGGCACTTGTTAAAAATATATGGGGAGTGTAGTATTACAAGAGACTGGAAATATGTATAATTTATATGCATCCAACTGAAGATAAAATTCGTAAAGTCTGCATCTACTGCTAGCTTTTCATGCTTTGATGAATTTCAGTTCCTGGTGGATGACAGACAGTTAAATTCACCTGCAATTAAGTTACCTTCTACAAAAGTAATCAGTTTATTCATGAAAGTTCTGACTTCTGTAAGACTCATGAGTGGTAGAGAGAAACTGAAGCTATGGTTATCATTTCAGAATTGCAAAGTCTTTAGCAGTAACTGAAGCTCCCAAGTCACCATGCAGAGACTATATCAAGTGAAATTTTGAGTTGGTTCTAAGCTGAGAATTGCTAGCTATATTTTTATCTTTATCCTAGTGTACAGCTTTATAAACTATGTACTCAGACTTAACATTTTTTTGTTTGGTGTGGAGGCTATCAGGTAGGTATCCTATGACTATGCCATGCCTATTTGTACTCTCTTACAGTAAGAACGCAGTATTTTTATAGGGATTTTAAGCAGTTTTGTACTTGTTAACTGAAAGAAAAGTAGGGAAGTTTGCTGCTTTACATTGCAGTCTGCTACAGCCACTGCAAAAAAAAACAAAAAAATCAAAGTCATGGGGGAAAAGTATCAGACAAGAACAGCATATGGTGACATTACACAACTGCATGAAGTCTGGAGATAAAAGTAAGAATAGGAATTCACACAAACATGAGGAAACATTATAAACATATTACACACATCACTGTAGTTTGTCGATCGTAGGGCAGAATAACTAAATACAGCTTTATACTTTGATATCATAAAAAGCCGTTCTTTGCAGAGCTCATTTATTTATTTTTTAAATTTATAGACAATTCATTATGCATTAGTTATACACATGCAGAGAAAATTCAACTCAGATTTTTATTTATAAGTGAAATATCAGATCATAGGGTTTTGTGCTAGAGAAAAAACAGATTTATATGCCTACTTCAAAGCAAACAGGGTCCAGAGACTAGTGCCGTAATTAGATATAGAAGACTAAGGGCCAGATTCCAAAAGAGGTGCTCTCAGTGTTAGTCTGCCCTGATTCTGAAAGACTTGCTCACTACAGGAATTGCATTCCAAAATATCTGCTTCCTGTATATTCTAAGTGTAAATTGTCATTTACACTGAGATCATGGCTTTTGGAATTAGGGCTTAACTATGTATATTGAAGAGCACTTTAGCAGTGACAACTTAAGCAAAGCAGAATGCCATCTATTGGCAAAAGATGATGTAATAGAAGAGAATGTATACAGTGACTACTTTTGACTTGCTTGACACTCAATCTTACAATATACAGAACAACATACATTAATATTCTACATGCAGAATTAGCACAGATTAGCCAATAAAGTATTCAAGTACAGTTTGTCTTATCAAGGTCTATATTAGATCAGCGAACGCTGATTGATCAACCTTAAGTAAGCGAAAGATTAAAATATCGAAGCAACAGAAACACAAATTTTTTCCTAGGGAAAGAATTTGGTTGTCCGTTTCTGTTGCTTCAGTATTTTCAGTGCTGTGGTGGAAAGTTACGGGTCGGGTTCAGGTAAGTGTGCAATTGTGTGGATGTGAGTGTTAGGGCGGGTTAGGTGAGTTAGGGTCAGGGCGCGGGTTAGGTATATGTGTGATTGTGTGGATGTGAGGGTTAGGGCAGGTTAGGTGAGTTAGGGTTAGGGAGCAGGTGAGGTGAGTGTGCGATAGTGACGGACCTTAGGGTTAGGGGTTGGGTTAAGGTAAGTGTATAGTTAGTGGTGTGTGTATAATTTTAGTGTAGGGTTAGGTGTCAGATTTTAGGTATATGTGTGTGGGCTGCTGTTTGTTTGGTGTGCTTGTGTTGTGTGTATGTGTTTTGGATCAGTGATTTTTTTCCCTAAGAAAAAAATCGCTGCTCTGACAGTTCGAGATTGTAAGATTTCGCTTCCATAAGTTCGATCAATCAGCGTTCGCTTGTTTAAGCGTTCGCTGATCTAATATAGACCCTCTTATCAATAGTATAATGTGTTTGAAGTTCCTTGGTAACTATTCACCCTTGGGGCTTTTTCAAAGTAAATTGTAAAAGCAATTATAATGTTTAAAGTTTGGAATAATGTGTGAAAGTTGGAATAATGCAACCTGTACACAACAGTGTTTAAGAATAATAAGATAAAAGATAATCCACAGACAGGAAGAAACGAACCAAACAGCACAAAGTGCAGCTTTATTGAACAACAAACAGGTCAATAAATCAAGCGCTTTCGCCAGGCAAATACCTGGCTTTCTCAAGATAAAAAGTAGTGTGACTGAAAAGTTTAAATACTTAAGCATCTGATCACATGGTACTTAATTAGTTCAACAAACATCCACTTAAGAAGGCAGTTAATTAGTAACTGAACTCAGTGAGTGAAAAGTATGCATATGAAAATGCAGAATAAAAGTTCAAATAGTGAAAACACTAAAAAATCATTTAAAAATCATTTAAAAATCATTTAAAATGATGTACAAATGTGTGCATAAAAACTCACAAATGTGTAAGATAAAAGACATTTACTAATTGTAACAAAAAAATTATAGCCTAGCCCTTCTCAGCTTTAGTACACTGGATATATTAATGGCCTCATTGAGACCAGGGGATTTTGCAGCATTAAGTGTAAGCTGCCATAAAAGTTCTTTATATTCAAGGTGGGCTTCCCAGTCACCTCCTGTGGCATCCTGGGTTACCTATTCAAGAACCATAAACTTAAGTTTCATGTTAGGGCAAGAAGCAAGATGTTTAAAAAAAGCATTAGTGTCCTTCTTTTTTGTAATGTCATAGTGATGTTCATAAATTCTTTTTCTAAGGGGTCTTTCAGTCTTCCCTATGTAGAAACTGCAACATTCTGTGCATAATCCTAAGTACACCACCCCTTTTGCTTCGCAGTTGTAATATCGTTCAGCGTCAAATCTAAATTTTCTAGATGAAAGATAAAAAGAACTATCATTCATGATAAAGGAACACTGCTTGTATGCCCCACATTTATAGGTACCAAGTTTAGGGGAACAATGCCTTGAATCTGATAGATGCTTTCTTTCAAATAACCCTTTTAGGTTAATATCCCTTCTAGTCACAAATATGGGACGTTCCTGGATTATCCCTTTAAAGTCATCGTGTAGCATCAAAAGTGGCCAGTGTTTAAGCACTGTGTGTTCCACCAGTTGGGAATCCTGTGAAAATGTGTGAATAAAACTATTATGCAAGTTAAAGTATTCCAAATTCTCAAACTGCTCAACTTGCTGAAAGCCACTACCTAACAGCGGAAAATACTTGGTTTGTCTATTATCTGTCACTTATTGCGCCATGTTGTTAACCAAGGAGGCAGGGTAACCTCTTTCTAAAAAAAGTTTTTTTAAAAACTCAACTTCTTCAAGAAAATATTCATCAGTGCTAGACATCTTAGATGCACGAATGAATTGCCCTTTAACCAAGCCCTTCTTCTGGTGAAATGGGTGACCACTGTCAAAATGAAGGTATGAATTATAAAAGGTGTCTTTCCTAAATACCTTGGATTTAAAGGTGTGATTACAGTAGTCCTTCTGTATTGATATATCCAGGTAGTTCAGTACATCCTTACTAACATTATAAGTGAAAGATAGAAAGTGTGTGGTAGAATTAATATAACTCATGAACTCAAGAAAGTTGCTCAGGGTTCCTTTCCATAATAGGCAGATGTCATCAAGGTATCGCTTATAATGGACTATGTATTGTACCCAATGTGTGGAAAATATAAAATTGTTCTCCCAGTAATGCAAAACTATGTTGGCGTATAATGAGGCACATGCAGTGCCCATCACAACCCCCTTTTTCTGTTTAAACAGTTCTCCATTGAAAAAAAGAAAATTATTATCGAGAACAATTTCCATAAACTCAACAATTAAGCTGATTGTGTTGGAACTAAGGCCGGATTCAGAGGCCAAAACTTCATTGAACCACTCTAATCCAATAGAGTGTGGGATGCTGGGGAACAATTCTACAATATCAATGGTTGTCATAAGTAAATCAGGATGAAATAACCTAATTTCTAAACCCTTGAGAAAATCCCAAGAATCCTTGCATACATGCTGTAGCATAGAAGAGAATGTCTTTGTAATGTGGTCAATAAACTTGCTCAACGGTTCAGTGATACCTCCAGCCCCCAAGACAATAGGTCTAAATCTCATGGGGTCTAAACCTTTATGGGTTTTGGGTATTCCAAAAATTACTGGGGTCCTAGGTTTATTGACGTGTAAAAAGTTGTATAACCTTTCGTTAATAACTCCCTGTAATAGGTGGTCCGATAACAAAAAATTGATCTTGGAATAGGCTAAATTTAACTCATTCCTAGAAATCAATTCATACTGCTCAGGATCCTGCAACATGTTGTGGAGGTAGGTGTCATATGCAAAATTATACATCAGGACCACCCCCCCTACCTTGTCGGGTTTCATCACCCTAACACCGTCCTGAATAATGGACTTAATTAAATGCTGTGACTTAGAGTCCAAATTATTAGATGGAGAATGTGTTCTGCTAAAACACTGCTTTCTTAAATCCATTTCCACTACCTCCTCAAAAACCTTAAGAGAGGGGTGTAGAGGGGGATTGTAGGTACTAGCCCTTGCTAGCTCTTCTTTTGTGTGTGGTTGTCCCTTAAATTGTAATGCTAGATTTAAATGTCTGACAAATAACTTTAAATCCACTAAAGCATGAGTCAACTTTAAGGGGCATAGTGGAACAAACTTTAAACCTTTAGTAAAAAGCTCAAAATAATCCGAAGTTATTACTAAATCAGTAAAATTAAATATAGTAAAATTATCTTTTTTTATTATAGTGTACTTGTTGTCAGATGATTCAAGTAGTAAGTCAGAAGGTTCAGATCCTAGCATGTTACCTATCTAAGCCCCCTGTTCCAGCCTTGCCGCTGGTGGGTGATGTCCCTGCCCCCTGGTCTGCCTGGGGGATAGTGAAAATCCTGAAAGCTGTTATTATTGGTCTTCTGAGCTAATCTTTCACTTCTCCTAGGCAAATCGGTTGTTGGGGTACCCTGAGCATCTACAGTGTCATAGTTGTTACTCTTTGGTGTTAAATTTACCCTTGCCAGGACCCGGATAAGCCCTTCCGTCCCTGTATTCAATGAGATCACGTTGAAGCTTTCTTATTTTCCTATTAACTATTTTAACACAATATTGATCAACTTCATCAAAAATATTATCATAATTCCTTTTAATACTTAAAAAGTTCTTATTTTTATTCTGCATTTTCATATGCATACTTTTCACTCACTGAGTTCAGTTACTAATTAACTGCCTTCTTAAGTGGATGTTTGTTGAACTAATTAAGTACCATGTGATCAGATGCTTAAGTATTTAAACTTTTCAGTCACACTACTTTTTATCTTGAGAAAGCCAGGTATTTGCCTGGCTAAAGCGCTTGATTTATTGACCTGTTTGTTGTTCAATAAAGCTGCACTTTGTGCTGTTTGGTTCAGTTCTTCCTGTCTGTGGATTATCTTTTATCTTATTTGCCTTGGTTTCTTGGAAGTTATTTCTCAGTGTTTAAGAATCCAAACATTTCCCTTATAGGTTTCATATCAAAAAATGAATCCCAGAAGAATAAAACCACTATAACTGAAAAAAAAGACATTAGAGTTGAAACACAGTTATTTATTTATTAACTTCACAGCTATAGGAAAGTTAACAATTTCACAAATAACACGACTCATTTTCAACAAAATTGATTGCCCTATGCTTTATGACAGAAGTAATTCAACATACGTTCTGGGGACTTTTACCCTTCCTTCTTGCACATTTCTGTATACATCTCTTTGATTTCGTGCACATTGCCCTCAGTACACTTTTCCTGTCTGGTAGCCCATCTATTGTAGTTTTCCCTTGTTGTTTATCCTTATTTCTCTATTCTTATGTTTGATTTCTGTGCACATTGCCCTCAGTACACTTTTCCTGTCTGGTAGCCCATCTATTGTAGTTTGCCCTTGTTGTTTACCCTGCACTCTTACATATTTCTCTATTCTTATGTTTGATTTATGTGCACATTGCACTCGGTACACTTTCCCTGCCTGGTACAACTTGCATTATTTGCCCTATGTACCTCTTTGTGCTGTCCATGCTCGCTCACTTAACAAGTTTGGCCATAACCAAGTCTGTTTGTTTACTGTGTGTCCTCATGCTGCTCAACACATGTTCATGGCTACTAACGTTGCTGGTCTTGAAAACTTACTTGTATTCATATAAGCATGATGACCAGCTTGCATATACAAATAACACTGTTGATCATCACCCCCCTAACATGTAGATATCATGTAGGCTTTGCGTGAAGCCTACATGATTGCTCATGAATCCCACTGACAGACTCTACAACACAGCTGAAGGAAAAATGGCAGGATAGTGATACGTACCACTCATGAATGATGCATTTCAAAAAAAAAAAAAAAACATAATGCACCAACACACAAAGCAATGCTAAGATGTTGTAAACTGTGTGACAAACATACCAGAATGAGTATAACCAATGGTAGGTGTGTGTCAGAGAACACTAAAGTGGGAGTGCTAATGCTATCATTGCAGTACATAATGGACTTCAAATACCAGCAACCCGTAGGCTGTCAGCAATTCAAGTGCAAGCAAAGCAACAGCAAGAAAATGCAGGAGCAAGCAAGCAAAGGGCAGACTAGAACCTCCAACCCTGCATGCAAAAAAGCAAACAAGTAGGCATAGCATCAAACAGCAGTACTGCTGCAGAGTAATGTGGCTATGTAATAAACCAATAAGAATATACACCACCAACTCAGGAGAAATCGGATCCATATGTAAAAGAACACATTCCATGTCAGGGACAAAACAGATGAGTGTTCAGGTAAACAACATAGATGTATGACATGCAATGACATTACATAAGCCAAACAGAAAAAAGGCTTGGACATGGAAAAGAAAGACATATTTGACGTTCTTCCTGTTTCACTGCTGCAGTCCTAACCATTGGGTTATCCATGCTGTGGTAGCCCTCAGTTGGTCCGAATACCAGAGTCAAGGTTTTGTGCGTCGGCTACTGTCACTTGCTGGGTGAAGTCAGGTCATCCAAGCTATAAAGGAGAGCAATGCCATTACCTTATTCTTTCTTGGTTTGGTGCCCATAGCAGAAGCAATTCGCAACAGTGCCGGTTGGCTGTTTCAAGATTTTGAATTTTGAACTTCAGCTGAAAATTTCTAATGCTAAGTGTCCCATTGGGGATCCTTCCTTTTTCTTGCACTAACCGATGTCCATAAAAGTCAATAACTGTTTCACCTGTTGAAAGCAAATACCACACCAAGACTTCCATTCTTACTGCGTCACTTGCTTAGGCCTAGATCACGACGTACCCCGCTGCCAGTTCTGTGCCCTCTTTAACTCTAGAACTATTCATTGTAGAGCTCTGTTTGTAGCCAGATATTTTCATCTTCCATCTCCGATTACTGATATGGCACCATCAGTCAGCAAAACACAGATCTTCTGAAAAAATGTAAAGATAAGGATAGAGACAGACTGCATAAGGCCAAGCTTTCCGATGACACCACCAATAAAAGGGTCGGCAGTTCTTTGGAATTTAATGAGGCACTTTCACAGCCCCTGATGCCCTTCTCGATTATTTCGCAGGCCTCTACTAAGACCCTTTTGGAGACCTGTATGCCACAGAAAACTGCATTGTCTAATGAGCCTTTGGCTGTCTGCCTCACTTGGGTCTGGAGCTGCTATGCAGGCACCGGCTTCCAAAGATACTGCTCGCACTTCAGAATTCACTTCAAGGCCTTCGCACTCTCTTCCAACTAACACACCTATAACACTGAGGGATTTCCTTCAGGCCAGACTTAGAGCTACTCCAAAGAAAACAGCAAAAAGTCTCCATTCCACTAATCCTCCCCCTCCTCAAACTAGAATGCTTAAAATAGTGGAGGATCTCATCACTTTCATCCAGGGTAATCAGCCCACACCATCCAAAAAGAGAAGGGAATCTTCTCCAGGCATCAATCGGATTTAGACTCCTCTGTTTTTGAAAAGGTAAATCCTCTTACTGCCTAAGAAGACTTAGATGCAGAAGAACCTATTCCTTCTGCATCATCTCCAGAGGACTTTTCCTTTGGGGAAAAACTCCACAGCCTCAGGGAAAACTTCCAATGGGAATCAATCCAAGATAAGACTAAGAGAGTTTCTGGTCCTACCCCAGCACAGGCCTCTGGCCATCCCACCCATCTTAGAGGTGGTAGATGATGTTTACCAAGAATCCAGCCTTACCCATGACAACCTTCCACCTGCCCCCAGAAAACCTGACACATACTACAAGGTGCCTGACTCACATAAATTCCTCTGCAGAAATCCTATAGCAGATCCAGTGGTGATTACTCAGGGACCTAAGGGAGTTAAGGCTATCTATGCAAAGAATCCTACTCCCTCAGACAAAGAATCCAGCGCCCTGGACAGATGGGGCAAAAAAGTATATACCTTTGCAACTTTAACTATAAGGGTTCTCATCTGTCAGTTCCATGTGTTAAAATATCAACAGCACACTTTGGAACTTTTGAAACAGAAAATGTCTGCTTTTCCAGATTTTGCCAACAATAAAGAGATAGCAGTATTACTGCACTCTTTATCTCAGGTGGCAAAGCACTCCTTGCACTGTGGATCTGATTTCCTAGAAGCTTCTAGCAGGGCAGCAGTGACAGGATCTGTTATCAGAAGACATGCATGGCTGAAGGAACAACCTCTCCCTGATCATGTCAAAGCTAAAATCATGGATGCACCTCTTGACAAAGACAACTTGTTTGGACAGAAAACTGAAGAGGTACTTAAAAAGATGGAAGACAAAGCAAAATTGAAGCAGACTGTTAAATATTTTCTTCAAGTACAGCCTCCTAGGTTCAGCAGAAATTTTCCCTCTAAACACTGGTCCTTTCCTGCACCAAACAGGCAGGCACAAGGCAAAACCCATAGGGACAGACCCACCAGGACTAAAACTGAGGGCCAGCAAAGAACAAAACAGTGCCCCCCTCCCCAGACACTAGAGCAGGGAGTTCAAAAGCAACCCTGTATGGAAAAAGCTCTCAATAACTACCTTTCCCATCTCTGCCTGCCTCCACCACACCAAAAGCTAGGAGGAAGGCTATCCCTATGCAGAGAAAATTGTAACTCTATAACAAAAGATCAATGGGTCTTAAAAATCATTGCTCAGGGGTACAAATTCAATTTCCAAGAACTACCACCTCTAAGAGGGTACCCAGACCTACCTCCAAACAAGTAGGCTGAAGCACTAAAACAAGTGCAAAACTTAATATCCCTAGGGGCAGTAGAACCTGTACCTCCAGAACAAGTTGCAAAAGGATTCTATTCAGACTATTCCTTGTTACCAGGAAAGAGGGGACTTGGGGTCCCATCCTGGATCTATCCTTTCTCAATACCTTCCTGGTAATCCTAATATTCAAAATGCTTACCTTAGAACAGCTTCTACCAGTGCTGCCTGGATGGTCACCTTAGACCTAAAGGATGCTTACCTGCACATCCCAATAAGGGAATCATGCAGAAAAGTCCTGTGCTTCAGAGCAGGATCACTACACTTTCAATTCTCTGCTTTGCCCTTTGGCATATCTACTGCTCCCAGGGTATTCACCAAATGTCTAGCTACTGCCATTGCCTTTTGCAGGCAAAACAATGTACAGATTTATTCTTACCTGCACAACTGTCTCATCCAGGCAGACTGCAAGGAACTGCTCCTGCAGCACCTCTCATTTGTAAAAACCTTACTCACTTCTCTGGGGTTCACTATCAATGAAAGGAAATCAAAACAGACACCTACCAGGAAAATCATATTTCGGGGAGCCTTACTGGACACAGAACAGCAAATGACCTTTCTGTTCCCAGAAAAATAATTTTCCTACAATTATACTTCACTACTCTGCCCTCCGAAACCCAGCTTTCTGCCAGGAACTTCCTACAAGCTCTAGGGTACATGGCCTCATGCATCCTCCTGGTACCTCTGGCCAAACTACACATGAGAAAAATTCAGTGGTACCTAAAGAAGCTATGGTGCAACACTCACAACCTCTGGACACCTCCCTGCCTGTGATTCCTTTGCATAAGATCCAAGTTCCTCTGGTGGGTCCAGGCCTGTGCTTTGAACAAGGGAGTTCCATTCACCTAAGCAGAAACCTGCTGGACCCACATGAATGGCAAATACATGCAGACATTTTTCTGCAAATTACCCACCATGGGGGACCCTCCCCAGGTGGACCTCTCTGCCTCTCATTTAAACCACCAAGTACAGAAATTCTGCACCAGGGAGTACCATCACCTGGCCTGGAACGTTGGTGCCCTGACTTTCCCTTGGAATACCCTCTTTTTGTATGCATTCCTACCTCTACCTGTCATTCCAAAAGTACTAATCAAGATAAGGGAGGAAAAACCTAGAGCAATACTCATTGCCCCATATTGGCCCAGACAGCATTTCTACCCACTGCTGCACAGCCTATCTCACCACCCCCCCTGGCAGCTACCTCTGATAACTCACCTGCTATTTTGAGAGGGGGAAGAATGCTGCACCCAGACCTTTAGACACTCAAGCTCTCAGCATAGCTTATTCTACCAAAACCAGCAAGGAATCTATGCTAAGCAAGGAATCTATGCTAAGCAAGCAAGTCCTTGACATCATCACAGAAACCAGAAGGCCCAGCACCAGAAAATCTTACGCTGGAAAATGGAAAGGATTCTGCTCCTGGAGCCAGTCCAAGGGGGCAGACATACATCTACCCCCATTCCTCTTATTCTAGATTATCTTGGTGAGCTTCTTAATCAGGGTCTCTCCTTCTCCTCCATAAAGATCCATGCCTCTGCCATCTCGGTACACTTTGATTCAGAATAGCCATTGTTCTCCCACCATCTTATCAAACTATTCTTAGAGGAGCCTCTCATTTCAGGCCTCCCAGAAGACAGCCCACCCCAGTCTGGGATCTGAACTAAGTTTTAGAAAAGCTTACCCTGCCTCCCTTCGAGCCTGCAGCATCCTCAGAACTAAAGTACCTCTCTTGCAAGACTGCCTTTCTCCTGGCTATTACTTCAGCCAGGAGAGTGTCAGAGCTTCAAGCCTTAATGGCCATTGAGCCATTTATCATCTTCCATGCAGACAGGGTCTCCCTGAAAACCAATCACTCCTTCATGCCAAAGGGGGGTTTCAGATGGTTCCCTCAACTAGACCATCCACCTGCCCACCTTCTTCCCTAACCCTCAGAACAAGGGACAAAGGATACTGCATTCTTTGCATGTACACAGGCAACTCAGATTTTATCTGGATCATTCAAAGACATTCAGGAAAACTGACTAGCTCTTGGTCAGGTTTAAAATAGGGGCACGGGGGAAACCAATATCCAAACAAACCATTTCCAAATGGATAGCACACTGCATCCAATTTTGCTACTCCTTGCATGAAAAACCACTCCCTATCCCCATCAGAACCCATTCCACTAGGGCAACTTCTACTTCCACAGCATTCCTTAGAGGGGTACCCACCAAGGACATCCTGGAAGCTGCCACATGGACTTCAGTCCACACCTTCACCAAACATTACCATCTGAACCTATTCTCAAAAGTTAGGGCTGGGTTTGCCTCTGCAATTCTGCAGGGCATGCTCACCCAATCTTAAGCTTCTATTAACCTTCTACCCTTCTCCTCAGCTTTGGGAATCTCCCCAGTGGTTAGGACTGCAGGAGTGAAACACGAAAGACATAGTACAGTTTTGTAGACTCACCATAAATGTAGATGCCCTAGTGTGTTCACTGCTGCAGTCATGCTTTCCCTCCCTTCTTCCCCCTGATATCTGCTTTCCTTAGAGAGACACATATTTCTATGGGGGTCTCTGACCCCCGAGCTACTAATAATTATTAAAGTTGGACTTCTTTGGTTGGTTAAGGCAAGAAAAACTGAGGTAATGGTGTCACCTGCTCTCCTTTAGCTCGGATGACCTGACGTCACCCAGCAAGCGACAGCAGCCGACACACAAAACTTTGACTCTGGTATTCGGACCGACTGAGGGCTAACACAGCATGAATAACCCAATGGTTAGGACTGCAGCAGTGAATACATTCAAACATCTACGTTTATGGTAAGTGTACACAGCTGTACTATATGGTGCAATATTTATTCAAATGTGAAAGGCAAATTAATCAGTATAAAGAAAGCAGCCCCAAAGATATTCAAAGCAAAATGTAGGCAAAGGCATCCCGATTATGGAAAATTTCACAATAGAAAAATAATATCATGCAGAGGGAATGTAGAAAAGAAGATTAATAAAGTAGAAGTTAAATCAAATAGAAGGTGAAGTTATGGAGTGCCTGGAAAGTGAAGGATTTGGTTTAGAAGGTCTAACACAGGTAACATCACAGCATGCTCTTTATCTTTTGCTGATGAGACTATAATTTTATCTCTGTGCCTACCAAATTTTCAGTTTTTGAGATGTTAATATTTACTGTTCTATTATTAATTTGTTGCTGTATAAATTATGGATTTTCTTTTGCTGCATGACTGTTTCCTGTAAATGTTTAGTTTGTATAACCTGATGGTGCTTTTCTCCCTGGGCCTCCACTGAAAAGGGCTTTGTAGCATAGTAGGACAAATCAGGTCAACAAATGTAAAATAAAATAAATGATGGAACAAGTCCCCAAGTAAGGAGAAACAGGAAGATCAGGAGACATCTGAAGAAGAAATATGGGGGTCTATATTAGATACCCGAATGTTTGAAAGTTCGACTACCATATGGTCAACGCCATATGATCGAACTTGCAAAAGTTTGAATATCTAATAAAAAATAAACTCTACACAAAACACCTACCTAAACACTCTAAGCAGGGGGGCAAAGCCCCATGCACCCCCCACATCCCCCGATCTTTAAATATACCAACTACGAGATTGCACTACAGTGTAGAAAAGGGAAATCTTCCCATTCCGTGCTGTACAAAGATCTCCGTTACAATGTTCAAACATTCAAAAATCCGATCATATGGTGTCGACCATATGAGATTCGGAATTTTGAATGTTCAAACATTCAATATAGACCCAAAATATGGACATGGGAAAGAAAAAGAGATTTAATATGGCATAATATCTCTGCAATAGAGAAAGCAAAACTAATTAATACAAAAAGAGCAGCACCAAAGATATTTGAAGAGAACTACAGACAAAAGAATCCAGACATGGAAAACTTTACAACAAAAAAATAAGATGACCAAGAGGAAAAGTAGAAAAGGAGATTAGTAATGGAGAAGTTAAAGAAATAGAAACTGAGGTTATGGAGTACCTGAGAAGTGAAGGCTTCAGTAAAGAAAATCTAATTCAGAAAGCACCACAACAGGATAGAGCAATGGACATCCAAATTAAGAGGAAACCAGTGGAACAGGAAGCAATTGGTCAGGTGCCATTGAAGATATTTTGGAGCCTTCCACAGGAAACCAGTATAAATGTAGCGTTTCTATCACATTATCGAAAGATGAAAATAGCAAACGTTATTTAATTGGCCCCAAAACATCTAAACATGAAAATATTGAGCATTCAGAACAGCAAATTTTTTTTCCATGGAAAAAATTCACTGCTCTGAAACACATACACACAACACAAGCACATCAAACGGACAGCAACTACACACATACACTTAAATTCCTACATCTAACGCTACACTAAACTGAACATACACTACTATCTACACACTTACGTTAACCCAAACCCTAACCCTAAGGTCCATCACTATTGCACACTCACCTAACCCGCGCCCTAACCCTAACTCATTTAAACCGCCCCTAACCCTAAAGTCTGTCACTATCACACACACGCCTAACCTGCGCCCTAACCCTAACTCACTTAACCCACCCCTAACCCTAACGTACAAACAATCGCACACTTACCTGAACCCAGCCCATAACTTTCCACCACAGCGCTAAGAATAGCAAAGCTGCAGAAACGGTCAACCGAATTCTTTCCCGAGGAAAGAATTCGCTGTTCTGCAGCTTCACTATTCTTAGCGTTCGCTGAATAGTGTTTGATATCAGAACATTCGAAGTTTTAATACTTCGATTTTCTGATATAGACCCTAAATGTACACTTGAAGCTAGACAGCAGGCAAGGAACAGGAGATGGTGGAAACTCTGACACAGTCAACTTTGAGGAGTGACAGGCCAGTGAGTTCCCATATGACAGAGCACGGATAGCACAGGATAAAATTGAAGAGAATGTGCCACAGGAATATGCTGTAGGACTTCCTACAAAAGGCCTGCAGGAAATGGAGAACAAATAATGTGCTCTCAGTTTAGAAGAAAAAGAGCTAAGAGAAGAGTGGCTTGTTTTAATAGAGATAGATAGACATATTATGATGAATTAGTTCCAAAACACGCAAACCGATGAAATATAAGGCACCGCAGAGCAAGGGAAACCCTCTTAAATGCACGTTGACTTGAATCCAAACATGAAAGGTTAAAGGAATCATTCAACACAGGCCATTGCAAGCCGTTAGTTTTCAATTGCCACAATTAAAAGCTTTAGAAAGATGATTGTATGAATCATATTCCCCTATATGTTTTTCAGATAGGACATAAGTATCTAGGTACCTAATTAATATTAATTTTTTATGTGGCTTTGCATCATTGGTGAACTGTGATTTGTGGGGGTGTGTTTTTATATTTGGGACTGTATTTAAATTTGTAAAAACAGTATTGTTTTTTATTCTGAGGAAATCTCTGAGTTACAGGGACAAAAGCTTATCTACTGTGGTTCTTTTCTATGCTTTTAAAGTGAACATTTGTGGAATGCTTGTGGAACATCTAATAAACCTATTTGTTTGAATTCAAGTCAGCGTGCATTTAAGAGGGTCTCCCTTGCTCTGTGGTGCCTTATCTTTCATCATATTATGAACAATGTAAGAAATAGACTGCAGAAGGTCAATAAAACCAAAAAAGTCAGAAGTCTGATAAAACAAAAGAACACAGTAATTAGAACTGTCAAGAGAGATCCATGTGATATAATAAAAGTAAACAGGATATATTACTGTGCAGCTAAATTAATACCTGATAAAGTTCTACCACAAGAACACAGGGTAGTGAGGGAAAGGAAGGGGAGAAATTGAATACCATCATGGAAGTATCAAATAAAAGAAAACTATAAAACAATTAAGATGAGAAGTGTCATTGTCAGAAGAGTACAGAAGAATGAACATATCAACAAAAATACTTAGAAAGGTAGACGTAATTAAAGCAATGCACAGTATTAGAACATAGAACAAGCTGGTAACACCGGTTCAGCAAAAACGGGACTTCTGTCACAATGTAAAGTTGTAAAATCCTTCAAATTTTATTCACCAAATGGTTCGGTTGCTAAAAGCTGTAAAAGCCAAACACACTAAATAAACGTGAAACGCAGCATGCGTTTTTCGTTCTACTTAGTAGATGAACTTCTTCAGACAAAATACTATTTACAATTGCAACTTTTATATACATGCAGGTGCTAGTAATTGCTACAATCAACAACCTACTAATGTTTTAAAGTGCCAGTGCCAGTAATACAATACATGGTTTACCAATTTATAACAGTAATTTTTAAAAACAAGTCATTAAAAGTTCATAAAACCTAATCATATAACACAACAAACAACAAAAAAGATCATATTTTACCCTAATCGGATTATAAACAAGTCAGGTTGTAAAAGTTTAAAAAGCAGGTTACATTAACCATAAACAAAACACTCGTATAAGGTTCTGGCTGTTAACTTCATTTTTTCTACTTTTTGACTTCTTACTTTTTTTGCACTTCTGTGTATTCGTAGAATGTCTCACTGTACTGAAGGGTACCTATGTGTGTGTGTCTATCTAGTATAATACTATAAAAAATTATTACTATCCTCTGAGCTATTTTTCTCTCTAAGGTCTAAACTCTTTTAAGTTCATATTATACCTACACAGACAATGCAGCAGGCTATTACATTACTCCTGAGCAGTGCAGCATATTACTCTTTTCTCTACTTACACTATTCTTACCTATCTTTTTTAAAAACTAATACTAGTTCATAGTTAAACATACAACAAACAAGTTTCTCCTTTCCTTTAAAATTAATAAATAACCAAGTAGATAAGTAGTGTTCAAACTTTCCTTTTTTCTTTGTTGTTGTTTCTTTGTTCCAACACCAAGCCTATAATCTACTGTAATAATTTCTACCTTATCTCATAAGGTTTTTTAACTTTAAAATGCATGCTATAGAGCATGTCTCATTAATACCTGGCCTACTGCAGGCCGCTAACCTAAGCTGCCAGGCAAGTTCTTTTCTTTCCAGTTCAAGTTTCAAAAAGTGTTCATTAACGTTATTATTGTCTATGGAATACTTGTTTACTCCATCAATGATCATAAAGGAGAAGGAATGCCCAGGGTTACTGTTGACATGTCTAGCTAGGGCATTTTCTTCTTTAGATTTTTTGATTGCGTATAAATGCTCATATATTCGATCACGCAAACGTCTGTCCGTCTTGCCAATATAAAAAGACGGGCATTGTGAGCATTGGGCCAAGTATACTATGCCCTTAGAGTTACAGGTGAACAATCCTTTAACATAATATACAACTGATCTTATTGTAAATGAGTCTGATGTTGTAATGTACTTACAATATTTACATAAGCCACATTTTTTGGTTCCTCCACCTGTTCTAGACTTTACAATTTTTGTTTCAAGTAATTTTTTCATGTTTGTCCCCCTCCGATATGTAATTGTTGGATGAAAATTTAATATTTTAGACACAGTGTTGTCCAAGGAAAGATAGCACCAGTATTTCCTTACTGTTTTACCTATATCTATTGCTTCCAAACAGTATGTAAATGTGAAGGCTGTTGAAAAATTACTGCTCTCAACTTGGTTAGCTGAACTAATCTCTAGCATTGTTGTTTCTAACTGTTCATGTTCTGAATAGGCAGGAGACATTGCTTCTACAGTTGTAATAATGGTAGGTATGTTTCCATTTTTCAAAATAGGCAAATATACTCCTGCGTATCTTTTTTCTTTTACTTCTTTGAAAATGTTATCCAAAAATGACCTAGGGTATGCCCTCTTAACAAACATGTTGTATAACAGGTCACATTCTTCTTCAAATTCATTTTCCAGTGTAGTCATCCTTGCTGCCCTGACCAATTGGCCTTTTACGACAGCTTTTTTCTGAAATAAGGGATGCATACTGGAAAAATGAAGGAAGCTATTAGAGTAGGTAGCTTTTCTGAAGATTTTTGCTGTGAACATGTCATTATCCTTTTTCAATTCCACATCTAAAAAACTAATGTTGCGTTCTTGAAAGTTATAAGTAAACTTCAAGAAAGTTGTTGTGGAATTTAAAAATTCTACAAACTGGTCTGCTTCATTTCTATTGCCTTTAAATAAAATGAAGATATCGTCCAGAAATCGTCTATAACTACCACACATTTCTTTCCACTGACTTTCAAAAATAAAGTTGTTCTCCCAATGGGCTAGAACCAGGTTCGCAAAACTGGAACCTACCGGAGAGCCCATTGCTACTCCTATTTCCTGTACATATAAGATACCTTCAAATGACACAAAGTTGTTTCTCAGAATAATATCTAATAACTGTTCAATTAATAAGCAATCATTATTCTCAGCTCCTTTTGACCTGATAAACTCCACTACCCATTCAATCCCTAGGTCATGTGGGATGCATGAATATAAGTTAATGACATCGATTGTCAAAAAATTAATTCTTTCGTCATATGTAACAGTTTCCATATGCTGTAGAAAATCCCATGAGTCTCTCAAAATTTGCTGCTCTGCTTTCACATATTTCTGTAAAAAGTGGTCAACTAGTTTAGCACTAGGGTAGGTGACAGACTGTCTTGCGTCTACAAGTGTCCTAAAAGGTGGGTTAGTCTCACTTTTATGCAATTTAGGTATCCCAAATATCTTTGGGATCCTCGGAGCTAGCATTGTTACATACTCATACTGTTCTTTTGTTAAGAACTCGTCGGTGTATAAGTCACTTAAAAACAGTTTAATTTTGTTCTGAGCTTGGTTCATTTCATTTCTACTAACTGGCTTGTAGGTATTACTTTCTAACAATTTAAACATAATGTTAGAATAATCATTTTTATATAATACCACTAGACCCCCACCTTTATCAGGTTTCATGAATCTAATAGGCAGTTCCCTTAATAGATTTAATAGAGCTTTTTCTTCCAATGATATATTGTACTGTTGATTTTTGGGGTTTTTCAGAATTTGTCTAAATTCATTCTCACACAAGTATTCAAAAATGTTGAGCGTGTTGTTTTGGGGGGGGTTATAAGTACTCGTGACTCTCAAATTGTTCACAATATCTGTAGGTTTACCAAAAAGCAGATTCAAGTTCAGCTTTCGGATGAATAGTTTAAAATCCACCAAAAGTTCTGCTATATCACATTTTTTGGATGGGACAAAAGTAAGTCCCTTAGCAAACAACTCCACCAATAAATGATCTATATTACATTCTGTAAAATTGTAAATATGAAAATCTTTCTCCTTATTATGTAAAATTTCATAAAGTTTTATATCTGTTACTTGTAATAATTGTTGTTGCTGCGTGTATTGTACCTCTTCTTGAACCCCTGTGCTTGGTTCATATTCCAGTTTGTCCCCCTCCCCCGTTTGTAGTTTTTTTGAACCACTTGGTATTCTTGTTGGTTACTGACATGAGTGCTTGTACCCCCTAGATCTTCCTCAAACATGTCACCCTCGGTAATCTCAAATTCAGGGTCTGCATATTCCCCTAAATCTGCATAATTAGAGGGATGACCAGTGTCCTGTTGTCCACCTTGCTCTCTATAAGGTGGCTGCTTAACAGGGCCCTTAAATTTATTAGGTGCTTTTTGGGCCACTGTTGATTTATTCTGGGGTTTCGGGTATGCTATGCCTTCCTGATAGGCTTTTAGATCCCTTTGTAATTTTTTAATTTTATTATTTTTCAATTTTGTCATCTGCTGAGTAATACTTGACAATATTCTATCATATTCATATACATTTTTGTTAAAATCAACATCTTTTTTCATTTCTTGCTCTAATACTGTGGTCTCCTTTATTAGTACGTCAAGGTTAGCTTGATAATGTGTCACCATACAACGAATAACTTCTAATCCATGTCTGTTAAATAATTTTGTCAAATCATTAAAAAAATCTGATCCATGCACCAGTCCTACGGGGTATGAGTAATGTCTCAACCCCTTTGGAACTATTTGTTCCTTCAAACATTTGTTTAAATAATTCAGTTCAAGTTGAAGCTTTTTTACCCTGTACAGTTTAAAGTCAAAAAGTTTAAGTCTGTCCAGCAATGAACTGTTATCTTCAGTCAAGCTAGAAACTTCTTTACCTGTCTGAAGTGTGTCCATGTCCAGTTCATTATTAAGCCAAGAACCTATGTTAAAATTAGTTGCATTACTTGTCTCCTGGTTGCCTCGATGGTTTATATATCCATTATTACCACAATGCGAAGTTCGCTGTGGTAATCCGATTCCATTGTTACTTCCAGTTGGTTGTGTTTCAGCAGTCGATATATTAATGCCCTTTTGCGAAGTTCCCACATGTCCGCTGGAGCTGGTAACATTGTCGACCCTCTCCGATAAGCGGTCCAGTCTCGTGTTGATTAGTTGAAGCAGTTGAGTTAAATTGCCCTGCGAGGCATCTCCGCCTTCCATTGAGTCTTCCATTTTGCCTGTCCTGTGACCAGCTACAAAACTTCGCATTGTGGTAATAATGGATATATAAACCATCGAGGCAACCAGGAGACAAGTAATGCAACTAATTTTAACATAGGTTCTTGGCTTAATAATGAACTGGACATGGACACACTTCAGACAGGTAAAGAAGTTTCTAGCTTGACTGAAGATAACAATTTGCTGGACAGACTTAAACTTTTTGACTTTAAACTGTACAGGGTAAAAAAGCTTCAACTTGAACTGAATTATTTAAACAAATGTTTGAAGGAACAAATAGTTCCAAAGGGGTGAGACATTACTCATACTGCATGGATCAGATTTTTTTAATGATTTGACAAAATTATTTAACAGACATGGATTAGAAGTTATACATTATCAAGCTAACCTTGACGGACCACAGTATTAGAGCAAGAAATGAAAAGATGTTGATTTTAACAAAATGTATATGAATATGATAGAATATTGATTACTCAGCAGATGACAAAATGAAAAATAATAAATTAAAAAATTACAAGGGATCTAAAAGCCTATCAGGAAGGCATAGAACCCCAGAATAAATTAACAGTGGCCCAAAAGCACCTATTTAAGGGCCCTGTTTACAGCCACATAGAGAGCAAGGTGGACAACAGGACACTGGTCATCCTCTAATTATGCAGACTTAGGGAATATGTAGACCCTGAATTTGAGATTACCGAGGGTGACATGTTTGAGGAAGATCTAGGGTACAAGCACTCATGTCAGTAACCAACAAGAATACCAAGTGGTTCAAAAACTACAAACGGGGAGGGGACAAACTGGAATATGAACCAAGGGGTTCAAGAAGAGGTACAATACACGAAACAACAATTATTACAAGTAACAGATATAAAACTTTATGAAATTTTACATAATAAGGAGAAAGATTTTCATTTACATTTACAGAATGTAATATAGATCATTTATTGGTGGAGTTGTTTGCTGGACTTACTTTTTGTCCCATCCAAAAATGTGATATAGCAGAACTTTTGGTGGATTTTAAACTATTCATCCGAAAGCTGAACTTGAATCTGCTTTTTGGTAAACCTACAGATATTGTAAACAATTTGAGAGTCATGAGTACTTATAACCCCCCCCAAAACAACACGCTCAACATTTTTGAATACTTGTGTGAGAATGAATTTAGACAAATTCTGAAAAACCCCAAAAATCAACAGTATAATATATCATTGGAAGAAAAAGCTCTATTAAATCTATTAAGGGAACTGCCTATTAGATTCATGAAACCTGATAAAGGTGGGGGTCTAGTGGTATTATATAAAAATGATTATTCTAACATTATGTTTAAATTGTTAGAAAGTAATACCTACAAGCCAGTTAGTAGAAATGAAATGAACCAAGCTCAGAACAAAATTAAACTGTTTTTAAGTGACTTATACCGACGAAGTTCTTAACAAAAGAACAGTATGAGTATGTAACAATGTTAGCTCGAGGATCCCAAAGATATTTGGGATACCTAAATTGCATAAAAGTGAGACTAACCCACCTTTTAGGACACTTGTAGATGCAAGACAGTCTGTCACCTACCCTAGTGCTAAACTAGTTGACCACTTTTTACAGAAATATGTGAAAGCAGAGCAGCAAATTTTGAGAGACTCATGGGATTTTCTACAGCATATGGAAACTGTTACATATGACGAAAGAATCAATTTTTTGACAATCGATGTCATTAACTTATATTCATGCATCCCACATGACCTAGGGATTGAATGGGTAGTGGAGTTTATCAGGTCAAAAGGAGCTGAGAATAATGATTGCCTATTAATTGAACAGTTATTAGATATTATTCTGAGAAACAACTTTGTGTCATTTGAAGGTATCTTATATGTACAGGAAATAGGAGTAGCAATGGGCTCCGTAGGTTCCAGTTTTCACCTGGCTCTAGCCCATTGGGAGAACAATTTTATTTTTGAAAGTCAGTGGAAAGAAATGTGTGGTAGTTATAGACGATTTCTGGACGATATCTTCATTTTATTTAAAGGCAATAGAAATGAAGCAGACCAGTTTGTAGAATTTTTAAATTCCACAACAACTTTCTTGAAGTTTACTTATAACTTTCAAGAACTAACAACATTAGTTTTTTAGATGTGGAATTGAAAAAGGATAATGACATGTTCACAGCAAAAATCTTCAGAAAAGCTACCTACTCTAATAGCTTCCTTCATTTTTCCAGTATGCATCCCTTATTTCAGAAAAAAGCTGTCGTAAAAGGCCAATTGGTCAGGGCAGCAAGGATGACTACACTGGAAAATGAATTTGAAGAAGAATGTGACCTGTTATACAACATGTTTGTTAAGAGGGCATACCCTAGGTCATTTTGGATAACATTTTCAAAGAAGTAAAAGAAAAGATACGCAGGAGTATATTTGCCTATTTTGAAAAAAACATACCTACCATTATTACAACTGTAGAAGCAATGTCTCCTGCCTATTCAGAACATGAACAGTTAGAAACAACAATGCTAGAGATTAGTTCAGCTAACCAAGTTGAGAGCAGTAATTTTTCAACAGCCTTCACATTTACATACTGTTTGGAAGCAATAGATATAGGTAAAACAGTAAGGAAATACTGGTGCTATCTTTCCTCTTTCTGGACAACACTGTGTCTAAAATATTAAATTTTCATCCAACAATTACATATCGGAGGGGGACAAACATGAAAAAATTACTTGAAACAAAAATTGTAAAGTCTAGAACAGGTGGAGGAACCAAAAAATGTGGCTTATGTAAATATTGTAAGTACATTACAACATCAGACTCATTTACAATAAGATCAGTTGTATATTTGTAAAGGATTGTTCACCTGTAAATCTAAGGGCATAGTATACTTGGCCCAATGTTTTTATATTGGCAAGACGGACAGACGCTATGATCGAATATATGAGCATTTATAAAGATGAAAATGCCCTAGCTAGACATGTCAACAGTAACCCTGGGCATTCCTTCTGTTTATGATCATTGATGGAGTAAAACATTCCATAGACAATAATAACGTTAATGAACACTTTTTGAAACTTGAACTGGAAAGAAAAGAACTTGCCTGGCAGCTTAGGTTAGCCTGCAGTAGGCCAGGTATTAATGATGCTCTATAGCATGCATTTTAAAGTTAAAAAACCTTATGAGATAAGGTAGAAATTATTACAGTAGATTATAGGCTTGGTGTTGGAACAAAGAAATAACAACAAAGAAAAAAGGAAAGTTTGAACACTACTTATCTACTTGGTTATTTATTAATTTTAAAGGAAAGGAGAAACTTGTTTGTTGTATGTTTAACTATGAACTAGTATTAGTTTTCAAAAAAGATAGGTAAGAATAGTGTAAGTAGAGAAAAGAGTAATATGCTGCACTGCTCAGGAGTAATGTAATAGCCTGCTGCATTGTCTGTGTAGGTATAATATGAACTTAAAAGAGTTTAGACCTTAGAGAAAAATAGCTCAGAGGATAGTAATAATTTTTTATAGTATTATACTAGATAGACACACACACATAGGTACCCTTCAGTACAGTGAGACATTCTACGAATACACAGAAGTGCAAAAAAAGTAAGAAGTCAAAAAGTAGAAAAAATGAAGTTAACAGCCAGAACCTTATACGAGTGTTTTGTTTATGGTTAATGTAACCTGCTTTTTAAACTTTTATAACCTGATTTGTTTATAATCCGATTAGGGTAAAATATGATCTTTGTTGTTTGTTGTGTTATATGATTAGGTTTTATGAACTTTTAATGACTTGTTTTTAAAAATTACTGTTATAAATTGGTAAACCATGTATTGTATTACTGGCATTGGCACTTTAAAACATTAGTAGGTTGTTGATTGTAGCAATTACTAGCACCTGCATGTATATAAAAGTTGCAATTGTAAATAGTATTTTGTCTGAAGAAGTTCATCTACTAAGTAGAACTGCGTTTCACGTTTATTTAGTGTGTTTGGCTTTTACAGCTTTTAGCAACCGAACCATTTGGTGAATAAAATTTGAAGGATTTTACAACTTTACATTGTGACAGAAGTCCCGTTTTTGCTGAACCGGTGTTACCAGCTTGTTCTACTTCCTAGTTAGCTGACTCATTTTTGTGCGACAGTATTAGAACATATCAGGATCTATCATGCACTATTGCAGATAAACTAAAAATTACAGTACAGGTGGAAAAATTTAGAAGATACACAGTCAAATATAAAGGAAAAGTACAAAATAAGGAATTTATTGATGACAAAAAACGTTTTATAGAAAATTGGGGAAACAAGGTAAAAGAAATTGATAGACCACCAAAAAAAGAAGAAATAGATATATTTTGGAGAAGTATTTATGAAGATCCTGTGGGACATAACAAAGATGTGAAATGGCTAGAAGAAGTAATAGAAAGAATAAGAGGTTTAAAGGTACAGGATATGAAATGGGATGAAGTAACAGCCAGAGAGACTGAAACAAAGTTAATAAAAGCCTCTAATTGGAAACCCCAGGCCCAGATGCAGTAGCTAATTTCAATCTTTATATGAAGACAGCAATGAGTAAGAACTATTATATACGCACCCTGAGCAGACACCAAACTGGCTAACAACAGGAAAACAATGCTCCAACTTGAGTGAACCTGCAAGCTACCCTAAAAATTATAGACCAATAACTTGCCTTCTGATGACTTATAAACTATACACTGGAATTAATGCCGAGAGAGTTTACTGACATTTAGAAGAAAACTCAATTATGGCAATAGAACAAAAGGGCAATAAAAGAAAGTCATATGGAACTAAGGATCATTTGTTGTTAAAGTCACAGTGGAGAACTGTAAAAAGGGGAAGAGTCTAAGTATGGCATTGATTGACTACAAAAAAAATGTGATTGCATTCCACATTCATGGATAAAAAAGTGTTTATAAATCTATAAGATACACCCTACACTGATCAATTACATTACAATGACCATGAAACAGTGACAGACCACTTTGCAATTAAGCCATGATAATGAACAAATTATTATTCCAGGGATAACAATTCAAAGGGGGATATTGCAGGGTGGCTCTTTCTCACTGCTGTTACTCTGCCTTGCCCTTAACCCAATAAGCTGTCTACTTAACAATAATTTATAATTTAGATCCTAGAAAACAACAAACTGTAAAGACTTCTCATCTTCTCTTTGCCAATGATTTAAAACTGTATAACTCATCAGAAGAGGAACTGAAAGCACAGCTGCAAGTTGTCAAAACTTTTTCAGATGCTATAAGAATGTCATTTGGTCTCGATAAATGTGCAAAAGCAACTTTTAAATCAGGAAAACTGCAGCACCAGGAAAACATCAGTTTGGGACAAGAATGTGATATAAAAAACTTGAGCAAGAGGGATTGTATAAATCTTTGGGAATTTATGAAGGATCAACAATAAACCATGAACAAATGCAAACAGAACTTAGTAAGGAATACTTTAAAAGACTTAAATTAATCCTGAAAACAGCACTGACATCTAGGAACAAAATTCAAGCTATAAACCGATTTGCACTTCCTGTCCTAACTTACAGTTTTGGAGTGACTTACTGGCCCCAAAACGTGTTGGATAGATTAGACAGGAAAACAAGAAGGATGCTTCATGCTCACCAAGTAATTTACGAAAATCAGTGCATGCTAAAATTACATATTCCCTGTAACAAAGGAGGGATGGGCCTCCTTGAAATTGATTACATGTATAGATCTGCAATCGTGGGACTGCACACATATCTGCTGACCTCACAAGACCCAAACATAGTGAAAGGTTTGAAACATGAGAAGAATAAATCTAAGATGACTTCTCTGCTTAATCTAGCAGAGGCATATTGGCATCAAGAAGGAATGGAAATCAAATCAGAAGTAAATAAAAATCAGGCAGCAACTGAATGTGCCAAAAAACAAAAGAAAGAACATAAGGTAAAGGACCGGATGAGAAGGCACGAAATGTGGAAAATGCATAGCTCTAGCTGCAAGTATAGAAAACTTCTGGAAGAACCTCATGTTGATCAGGATTGAAGGCAGGAATGGTTAAGGAGAGGTGAATTCAAACCAAAAGATGAACGGTTAATATTGGCTGTGCAAGATAGTGGGCTACGCACATGTTGGTTTACAAAGTGCATTGAACATGTGAGAGAAACAGACAAATGTAGGTTTTGTAAACCAGAATTGCAAACAGTTGCAGACCTCGTTGATGGTTGTGACATACTAATGGCAGAAGGATTGTATACTGAAAGGCATAATAATGTGGCAAGACTGTTGCACTGGGGATTGTGAAAACATTATGGTATTGAAGTGGCTGAAAAACACTGGAAACATGAGCCACAAAGCATCACAGAAAATGATGGTCTGCATCACATATGATCACCCATTACCATCAGTTCAAAAGACAGATGCTAGAAAACTGCATATAGTGGTACATGAAAAGACAAAAGTAGCATTGATCACTGAAATTGCCACACCCAGTGACTACAGTGTCCTGCATACAGAGAGACACAAAGTCATAAAATATCAGGGTTTGCAGGCAGAAATGAGAGCAATGTGGAAAAAAGAAACCCAGACAGTTTCAAATAGTAGTAGGAGCAGTGTGTCTTATAAAAAAGTGTCTACAGTCATATTTAGATATGTTACCGATACATGTAACTCCATATGAATTGCAGAAGGAGTTATTACTGGGCTCATTGCGGATACTGCTAAGAGCACTACTGGCTGACATCAATGACTGAAATAATAGCAATTTCATGAACTTTAATCGTCCTTTGACTTAAAAATGGGGTCCATTCCTGTCATGGTATTAGAAACCCAAAAGACTTGGAGAAATTAAAAAAAAGAAAAGAAGGTTCATCACAAATACCCACACCAATGAGATGGAATACATAGTAAAAGGTGCTCCATATATAAATAATAAAAGCTAAGAAATACAAGCCTGTGCATCAGCAGGAAGCATACCAACAGTAGCACCGCTAGGTCAGGGCATAAGAGGAACTGCCCTGTGAACAAGGTATTAGTGGTCGCAATCTGATTGTTCATCCCTCATCCCAATCACACTTAGTGCAGTATTGGGTTTTATATGCTGGTATTGCATATGTGGTAAACCTCAAGCACTGTAGCTCTCTGTGCAAGCTATAAACTGTATATAATATATAAACTGTGTGCTACATTTGTAGCAATCACTTTGCTGCATTTTAAAAGATAACTTTTTTTTATGTTTTGTTTTTTTTTTTTGTAAGTAAAACCTGAGCAGCCTAGCACTCTCTGCAGGGTATAAATTGTAGCAACTGTTTGCTATAGTTTAAAAGAGAAATGCTTTTTGTTCATTATCATTTTTTGTTTTATCGTAATGTAAGTAAGGATGGTTGGGGGCAGGGCACAGAAACTTTACCTGAATGGCTGGGCAAGAGGGGGGGGGTCTGCATCCTGTACTTTGCCACCTGGTTAGTGTGCCAGTAAAAGGAACTGGACTTTTTTTTTTGCTCATCACATGAAGGCTTGAAGTGGTGGGGCAGTGTTTTTTGGGAGTGGCACAGAGCAATGGTTGAGTCAGCTATGTCTCTGCATACCAATGTCTGGGTAATGCACAACATGCAAGTACAACCTAAACAATGATTGAATCTACCCAATTGCCACCACCCTGTGTGCATATGCCTTTCAGGATCTATATTATGTGATCAAGGAATCTCTTCTTCCAACACATAATAATCAACAGTGAACACTGTAAACCGCGAATGACCACATTCTCAGAAGTGAATACTGACGAAAACATATTTGGAAATTGTGGCAGCATAATTTTCTGCTTGGTTCTGCTTGTGCAGTGATTTTACATGTGGAGTGTCATTAAACTTTCACTTGCTGAATTGCTGTGCCTTTTTTTTGGTTATCAGTGACAGTTTGGGCACACAGACCACTTTTTGCGTTTATATGTATTGACGTGTCATAGAACACAATCAAACTTGCAGGCAGGCATCTGCAACAACTAATTATTATTGTAATAACAGATGTGCACCACAAATGCAAATAGATTATATGGTATACAAGCAACAACATCAAAATGTATTAAGCAGGAAATTTGTCCTGTGTGCTCAAGTTACATCACAGTATAATATATTTATAGTGCACATGTAACGGTTACCAAATCTGACCCATAAGGTTTATTTATACATTTTATAACACAAGATACAAAGATGTAATAACAACAAATGTAATGAAATGGGCATGCAACATTCTAAATGTAATAATATTCATATATTGATGATATCAGTACAAAGTCATGACTGACTAAAACATGACCATCATCCATTTTCATTAAATTACACATATAATTCACATACAGTACTCAGTTTATCAGACAAAAATTTGTTGTTACTTTTACATGTTGGATGTATAAGCCTTCTTTGTGAATGCAAGACACACATGTGAACAGCAGACAGACAGATATATATATATCAGTAGTTTGTAAGAGATATGCTACTCTAGCATAGACTAACATGGACTCAATTCCAAAAAACATATTCTAACGTAAGTGATCATTGACACTAGGCTTTTGAAATATAGCATCTAAAATTTGCCTGTTTCTATAGAAGCTTTATCCTAATTAAAGTTATATTGTCTCAGAGCAACTCTTCTAGAACATGGTTCTTATTATTTACCCAATGTGTGCCTCACACATGTATGTTGGAGTGTCAATATAACATTAAAATAACACCATAAATCAGTATTATGAGGTACTGATGTTTCAGCCTGACATATTATGAATAAATTATGTATGCTAAAATATATTTTAATATCAACAGTCAATAGTACAGTTCAAATTGATATGCAAATGAGATGAGCAATGCATCATGGTTAATGGGTAACATTACAACACAACATAATCAAAATAGAACTTGATAGGTTTCAAACAACTGTACACAATGATAAGTACAACAGTATGTAATAGCTAGCAATTATGGGTTTGACACACATACACAACTTTCCATTAAATATCTCACTGTTGCTGTCTATGGTTGCATTATGCCTACATTCATACTTGTACATATGAAAAAATGTAATGCTGATCATGAACATACTTTGCAACACCTCAAAAACACAATAAAACTAGGAATTACTTGTGGAAAAATAATGACAGAAAATTGTATACATGGTAGTGTTATACAAACCATCAGAGTGCAGGTATACATTGCTGCAAAAGCATACATGCCAATTAAGGGTTGCCAACAGCACAAAAAATGAGTCAGCAGACACCCATTCAACAATAGAACAGACAGGCTATATACACAGTATAAACCACCAAGAATAAGTGCTACACATTCCAGTTAGCAACTGCATGCTATGTAACCAGCAAAACAATACGTTACAAGTGGGAAGACAGCACACACATACCAAACTTACATGCATCACAGTGAAAGTCAAACTCAATATGCCAGTTAAACACAAATGTGTATAATTTAGGTTGTGTCAACAAATAAAATGTAACCTGTGTAAAAAAAGAACATGTTAATAGCAAATAAGATTATGTACACATCAACGTTCTTCACAATAAATCACTACAAATTACACATTCCTTGCAGATGCATTATGGGAAGTGTGCCATAACATTAGCATGCATGAATGTCATAGGACTAGACATCTAAACTTGCAGAATGAAATATTATAATAATATAATAAAGTAACCCTCAAGGAATGAACTGTACTATAAAGCCAAAAATGTTAAATATCCGATTCAAAGATGGCCGCTGTTCTGTAAGCACTGCTAATCCTTAGCTCCTCTAAATATCTTGAATAAAAATAACCCAGAAGATTACTCAGAGCCAATTTCGAAAAAATATCTTGAAATATCAACTCTATTTAACTCTAAAATAAAGTTACCAAAGAAAAGTGTCTGGTCCAGCTTATAATCAAGTAAGATTGAAAAGGATACAGAGAAGCCAACTTAAGTCATGTGCTCTCTCAGTCCTGCTTACTGGAAAATGCATTCAAAACTGAAGAAAATACACCACAGGATGTCGAAAGAAGATAAAAACATGGACACTACCACAACTAAAACCAAACTTTTGGATTTACTATTGCCGGAGAAAGATTTGAACTAAAAAAGGCAGAAGATAATAAAACAAATAGATACATCCAAAACTGGAAACAAAAATAAATCTGATCAACCAGCAAATCTGGAGGATATTAAAACAGCCTTACTTCCCATCCAAGAGGCAATAAAAGAATTAACTGTACAACTACAATCATTTGGAAATACTTTTAACCAAATAATGGACAGACTGGATAAATCTGAAGCCAAAAACATGGAACATGAAGAGAAAATAACTCTAATAACCAAAAAAAACAGACTCCCACGACACAGAAATTCAAAACATCCAAGACAAGATCACGGACCTGGAAGCAAGATCCAGAAGGAATAATATTATCATAAGAGACATCCCAGAATCTGTAAACCACAGTGAGCTGATTCCCTCTATAATACAAATTTTCAGCATACTGCTCAAAGAACCTGGAACAGTAAAACAAATAATAATAGAAAGAGCACACAGAGCTCTAAGAGAAACCCAAAGAACCTACAAACCCAGACCTGTTTATGCAAAGCTATTAAACTTCCAAGACATCAATACAATCCTGCCGACTATAAAAAAAAATGGAGGGACTGTTAACTGGAACAATAATACAATATCATTAGCTCAAGCTCTCCTCCTCCTAATAAGACAAGCAAGACAGCTTCTCTCTCCTTATTGTAAGTTCCTAATTGAAAGAAAAATAAAATTTCAAATGAAATACCCTAATACACTAATTTTTCACTCAGAAGCAATTAAGTATATGATCGCTAACCAAAAGGAAGCTAGAGAAACTCTTCTGGCTGTATTTAAGAAAATCCCAACAATAGATCGATAAATATACTCACCGGAGTCCTGCATGAATGTTGGATGAATGATCGATCACCTCTCGGCCTTTCAAGATGACTTTCTGCTTTCCCCTGTACTGTTGGGCCTTTATAGGTCTTTACCAACAACCTGGTAGTTCTGATATATCAGAAAAACCACCATGAGATCGATCGAGAAAAATTGGGCATGCCTACTCCTTTCCATTTTTCCACGACAGGAACCAAAAACATCCCTCCATGCACTACACCAGTTTTTTTTCAAAAGTGTGACACTTCCGGGATATCCAATGGGTTTGATTGTCCCCCTACACTCATTCAAACTACTAGGAAAAGAGCGACAAGTGTTCAGACTGCAAAATGCAAACAAGGGAAAAAAGAAAAAAATGTTTTACAATAAAGTAAAATGAAACTGGATAGACTATTTAAAATTACTAAGAAGACAGTACATACACACACTCATGCCAATCCTATTCAATGCAGTAAGTTTCGCAATGCAGACTGCATGTTTGTTGCCTAGTGTATTATTAATTTACTGTCATTATTTGCATACTGCATATACACTGATGATAGAGCATTTCTGACTGTTTTGTTTTTCCCAAGCAGACATTCCCTAAGCACATCAGTGGAGTGGAAGGGTCTGCATTTCTCTGGGAAATGTAATCTTTATACTAGTGCTGCTAGCATTGTATTACATTAATGTACTTTATGTATTAACCAATACCACAGCAAAAAGCCCGCCAGCTCATAATATCAAGTATAACTCATGGATTAAATCATTACGAATAGTTTGAATATTTTACAGCTAAACTACCCTGTGAAACAAAGGCTCATTGCCTTTCTTAGTAAAATTAAAGTTTTACAATACTTAGGTTAGAAAGAGAACATTAAAACTATCTAGAGGCTGTAGCAAAGTCATTGCCATTTCTGAGCCCCCTCTCACCCAAAGACAGCCTCGACAAGAATGATTATGCTAACGTAACTGCAGCATTTTCATAGAAAAAAAAAGGCTGCTTTTTTTTTTTCTTTATACGCCAAGCAGAGCCTTTTGGACAGTTCTGAATACAGCTAATGCTTTATCACTTATCTAGTTCTAATTTCAGGTAGATTGTACATTGAATTAGAACATAGCTAGATAATTCTAGCAGATAAACTCAAACAGTTCTGTAGGAAAGCAGAATAAGTGAGAAAGGGAGGAATGAGAGGATAGCATAGACCAGTGAATACCTATGCACGCATGTGGGCGTGCGTGCATGTGTGTGTGTGTGTGTGTGTGTGTGTGTGTGTGTGTGTGTGTGTGTGTGTGTGTGTGTGTGTGTGTGTGTGTGTGTGTGTGTGTGTGTGTGTGTGTGTGTGTGTCTGTCTAGAAAACACATAATCACCTGTACCTAAATCCACTTCTACAATAATATCTCTCTGATAAGAAAAAAGGCTCTTGCTGCAGTGACAAAATGGACACTAATGTTTAAACAGTTTAGAAGAAAATGCCCGTTCGCTAGAATCATTCTGGTTGTTTACTTTCAGGAACTGTGTTACCTTTAGTTTAAAATTGCCAATGACAGAAAAAGATTTGCTACTATTCTTTGTTTTCTAGAGTACATTTCATGATAATTTTAAACCTTACAAAAACAATTAATACTTCAAGTAACATTTTAGTCTACAAACCCAATAAAATGGCAAGACAAAGTCCCTGTTTAACTCAGTGGCCAAAGTATATCATGCACGCACCGTTCATTCTCTCATACACCACTCACTCTCTCCTTCAATACATACACCTACTTTCTCTCATACATCCGTACATAGTCTTTGCTACATTCATACATGCATACAGACTTTCATGCACGCACCATGCATTCTCCCATACACCGTTCACTCTCTCCTTCAAAGCATCCACTTACTCTCTATCATACATCCGTACACAGTCTCTTCTGCAGCCACGCACACATATAAAATGCTTTCAAGCACGCACCGTTCATTCTCTCATACACCGTTCACTCTTTCCTTCAATATATACACCCACTCTCTCTCATTCATCCTTGATCAGTATCTGCTGCTTTCACACATGCACACAACATGCTTTCATGCACACACCGTTCATTCACTCATACACCGTTCCACATTTTTACTTCCAGACTTACTATGTCTTTGTTCGTGTGGAGACAGGATCGCTATTATCAAAGAACCATCATTACAATTATTTCCTGGTTATGCAACTGAAAACAATGGGTTGTATAATGTATTATATGACAGTATTTTTAACCCTTTCTCTCTAAATGATATAGTGTAATATACATACACAGATAGAGAGATAAATAAAGGCTCTTGCTCTGCTAGCAAGCAAAGTCCCCTGTCTCCTACTAACTGTAGCTTTCTGACAATATACTCATCCATAACTTCCCTGTTAATTCTATTGTGAAAACTACCTGTGAAGATCTCAGAGTCTATGGTAATAGAGACAAAGTACCTGAAAATGCTCCCACTGCACTTAATCACATGGTAAATTAGTTCTCTGTGCTTTTGGTATATCTGTGATTATGTGGTTTGTTTGTTATAAGTGGTCTGCAGGCAGTTTCAACATCTGCTGAAGTGTGCTTATAAAGCCTTCTCTGCCTTTGTCCATGTGGGGACAGGCCTGATAGTATTAAAATAAATAAGAAAGATGGTGAATATAAAACTGTTTTGGCCTGGATTAGTACTATAGTCTCGCTATGATGTCACGGACCTTATTGCTTGTGTTGTGGTTCAAATGCTCTCATGAAACACATGATAAGAACATTCTGCCACAATAAATTCTAGACTGGTTGCCAAATGGAGTAATTTCACAGCCATTGTAAAGTATAAATGTAAAATTCCGGAGGGAAAAAACTTCTTAATTAAGTGTATATATGCAGATACCAAATTGTTAATTGAAAGTTTCAGTTCCAAACAGTGAAGCTTAGTAAACTGACAGAATGTTATGTGTCTGTTTTTATAAGTTTAAGCCTTCTCTGTTTCGCTTTGAACTCTAAATATGATACTTTCATAATGGGAACACATCTGGGGGGTGGAGCCATTGTGCAACTGATGGCTTGGATTTTGCTACACTGATTGGTTTCCACCACTTGCTTCATAGAATGCAGATAGAATCTGCTTTGTGTAACCGGAAGTAAACACAATGAATGTAAAGCCGATTTACTCGAGAAAATTAAATGTAAGCATATACTTGTTTAAAATCATCATAGCTTCTGAAACATGAATGTTCTAGTGATGTTATTTATGTTATAACAGCTCTTCTGTTTCACCTTTACAGCAAAAACCTACAGACAGTGATCAAGACAGTCGCTGAGCCTTACACTCAGAATAACATTGCTAGTTACCTTAATGAACTCTCTTCTCCCTGCCAATCTTGGTTTAAAGCCAAACTTTTATAAATACAGATGACATTTTATTCTCATGATATTTCATGGGTTGCCCTTTATAAATCTTTAATATGCACAGTCCTATTCATAGCATGAAAAGAAAATAAATAACAGTAATGGAAAGGAGGCAAAGAAGATCAGATAACAAAAGAGAACATATAAAAATGTTGTTTTTCTTTATAACACTTTAAGACTAGTGAAAATAGTTAAAACAATATAACTAATAGTTATACTAATACCTTTTAGTGGATTTTTAGATTATACTAACATGTATTTGTACAGTTATTCTAAAAAACCTTCTCTAATGGACCTTTACCTAATATAATGGTTCTACTAAGAACTTTTCCTATTACACCTCTCAATTATTGATAATCACATAGAATACTCACTTTGAATACTTCATTAGATAGATACAAAATTATTGAGGAGTGTAGGGATACTTTAATGGTGCCTTTTAGGGAATTAGTTTGTTAAGCTTTGTCTATGTAGAAAAAACACTAGCAGGGATACTTCATAACTACTATACTGTTCCACAGATCCATAAAATTAATAACAATTTACTCCCTGCATTATTCTTGGTCCAAGGGGATGGTGGTTAAGCACTGTGGAGGGACGGGAATAAAAAGATGCTTTCTTAATTCTATTTTATCAATACTTGAAAAGAAATCATTATCACAAACAATCACTCTAGACTTATTTTACAAACATCCTACCTACATAAATGTGGGAATTTAACTCATGGAATATCAAGGGGCTCCAGAATAAGAAGAAAAGAAAACTTTTCCTTCACCTCATCCTAAAAGCAAAATCAAACTTCATACTGATCCAAGAAACCAATTTAACACTTGAACAATGGTCAGAAATTAAAGAAAACAAATGGACTAGAGATATCATAGCTTCTGAAGGCAAATCTAATAGTGCAGGGGTAGTTATAATAATTAAAAATCAGTTACAATTTAAAATTTTGGAAACCAATGTGGACAAAGAGGGAAGATGGTGCTATATAACTATTCTAACTCCAAATCTTCCTAAACCTATTCTTGTCCTTAATGTTTACGGCCCCTGCAAAAAACAACACATTTTTTTGCATCACTATACCCTATCTTAAATAAATTCCAAGATTATTACATGATTCTAGGTGGAGACTGGAACTCATATCTAAATCCTGAAAAAGACAAAACAAGTACAAATTTAATACATAATAAGCAAGCCCACCTAGCACTAAGAGAACTTATTCAGGATTACAAGTTATATGACCCCTTTAAGTATGGAGATGGTCTAAATAAATCCAACAGATTCACATTTTACTCCCAGTGCCACAAAATGTGGTCGAAAATAGATTTTTTCTAATTTCAGACTCATTTATTAATCTAGCTCCGAAAATGACCGTACACACTAGATACCTCTCGGACCACTCCACAATTACTTTAAACCTCAATGGAATCACAATGAATAACATAATGAAAAAAAGTTACAATTGGTCTTTGAACCCCAACCTTCTAACTGAAAAGGAAATAATAAATGATATTCAAACCTTACTCAAATCAACTTTATCCAACATTCCTAACTCCCAATTACCTGTGGATATCGAATGGGCGGCAACTAAAGCCCAAATTAGGGGAATACTTATTAAAAAAGCATCCTACTATAAAAAAGTTCAGTTTAAAGAAGAACAAGACTTAGAAGCCAAAATTCAAAAGCTTGAGAATGACCTATTAACAAATTATAATACCCAAACTGAATTTGAAATCCTGAAACTTCAAAAAGATCTATACCTATTACATAACAGCAAACTATCCTTTTATGAAACCAAAATGCTAGCTAACTATGCTAACAAAATCCAAATAGCATCAAGAGCTTTGGCCAGAATCATAACCCAAACCAAACTCCCCTCCCAAATTTCCAAAATATTCTATGAAAATATCCACTACATGAATACTGAAGATATTAATAAAATTTTCAAGCAAATATATTCACAGACCTATGGAGATCAAACATCAATAGCCTCTAAAGAAGAAAGAAGAAAGAACAAGTTTCCTTCAAAAGCTCAATTTCCCAAAACTAGATTCAAAACAACAAAAAAAGTTAACTGAACCTATCTCTATCAGTGAAATAACCACAACTATCCACCAAATGAAATCACACAAAGCCCCAGGCCCAGACGGTATCACAGTTGAATTCTACAAAACCTTCTCCCCTATATTAGCTCAAATTCTAGTCCACATACTGAACTATATAATAAACAATAAAATTAATGACCCACACTTTAATGCATCTAAAACTATTTTTATACTCAAAGATCAAGCTGACCCAAAGAACCCAGATAACTATACACCCATCTCACTGTTAAACATTGACACCAAAATACTAACATCCACACTTGCAAATAGACTGAAAAAAAATACTAGATAAAATTATCTCCCCCGAACAATCTGGTTTCACAACACTCAGACAAACAAGTGATAATACATTAACTCTTAATACTGTAATATCTCAGGCTAAGCATTATAACCTGAACATATATGCTCTAATTATTGACACTCATAAAGCCTTTGATAGAGTAAATATTGATTTTCTACTCCAAACATTACCCTATTTCAATATTCCTCAAAAATGTATCCATATCCTGCAAATTATATACAACAAGCCTTATACATCTTTATATATTAACAAAACTTGGTCTAACAGAATTTCAATTAAAAATGGAACTCGACAAGGATGCCCTCTATCTCCTATACTTTTTAACTTATATCTTGAACCACTCTTCTTAAATATGAAACTAAATCTTTACTATAACCCCCCCAATACTACTTAACACCAAAATCTTCCTCTCAGCCTTTGCAGATGATTTGAATATCTATTGTACCACACCAATCTCAGATGTAAATAAAATACTATCGACTATAGAACACTTCTCAAAGATATCAAACTACAAATTAAATCTTAAAAAAAACTGACATATTCCCATTAAAAACCCCAAAACCATTCTCGCTCATACCCCTAATAGGAAAAATAAAAACAAAAGAGATAATCAACTACTTAGGCATCACTTTCTCAACAAACAATAAAGATTTTTACTTAAATAATATAACTCAAAAATGGCAAAATATTATGTTAGATCTTAACAGATGGAAAAACCTTAAACTACCTTTCCTTGCAAAAGTCTCAATAGTTAAAATTAATGTATTACCCAGATTACTTTATATATTCATGACTACTCAATTAAACATACCCAATACATTTTTTAGACAAACTCACACTTTGCTTGCAAAATTTATATGGGAACCAAAAGAAACCAGAATCTCTTATATCAAACTTATGACCCCAAAAAGTAAAGGTGGTCTAGACCTTCCCAATTTCGAGACGTATTACCTAATTATGAACACCAATAGAGTACTGCGAATAGCTGAATACAACCCAAAGAACAAAGACTGGTCCTCAATGTAGATAATAATATACCAAAGACATATCAAAAGCTTGGATATCAACCCCAAAGCCTTACCATTTCTAAATACAAGTCTAATAAAACAGTGCAAAATATTAAAACCACTGAAACACTCCATTTTATTAACTCAAAAATTCTTCAAATATCTAAACTTAACTCAAGCTATGATGATGCTACAACCCTTACACAAAAATCCCAACCTTAAAATGAACAATCAGTCTCTAAACCTGAATCCCTTCACTAAATTAATTAATATAGCCATTAAAGATATATACCCATACATTAACGACTCTATACAAGAAATAAGGAATCATTGGAACCTCCCCAAATCCTATACAGTGATTTTAAGGCAAATTAAAGAATTATGTACCAACTATTTACAAAATTGCAATATGAACAACAATGATATTACAACCTGTAACTCTCTATCGAAAACCATCATATCAACTAAAAAATATATCACTAATACATACAAACTAATTAAAGACATTAAATTCCAAAAAGATCTGCTTGTTTCAAATTATTGGAGAAAGAACAACCCATCCATCAATACCCTTTAACTAAACCAAGCTATCAACTTAGCAAATAGATCCATAACTCTTAAGAAATTGGCATTTACCCAACTGATGATCTATAACAACGCATATTTCACACCCGCTATCTTACATAAATTTAACTCTACGAAATCCCCTCTTTGTCCTCATTGTAAAATTCAAACAGCTGATATAATCCATTTATTCTGGAGCTGTAAATGTGTATTTAAACTTTGGAACTCCCTTAAATTCCAATTGCAAAAAATGGGCTATCAAACATCCACACTCACCTGGGAATTTACTCTTCTACATATTCTACCAAATAATATCTCTAAAACTCAAGCAATTACTATGACCACTATCTTTCTCCTACTGAAACTCAATATAGCAACCAATTTGCTTAACCTAAATAACACATCCTGGGAGAATTTCAAATGAATGGCGACTAAACATCTTTTAGCCCATACAATTCTAATCGATAAAGGGAATAAAAACATTAATCACAGGAAATTATGGGAACAAATCTTCAATATTATTCTGGCCTAGCACATGACAACGTATCAGACTTAAATACAAATGAGAGATCCCCTACTAAACTATATTCATAGACCAAGAAATGTTCTCCTTTTTCCTATTCCTCTTTTTTCTAAGGTATATGCGCAATCACAACAACTCCCACTGAATTATATCAATTTTTCCCTCGAATATTGAAAGCATCTATGTATATAATGTAAATAGTATTGGTTGATTGTTTTATTTCTGTTTGTACTACCCTCAATGTATAACAAATGCTTACTGTGAAGAGGTCTTACCTCTACCTGTGCTACTATTTATGCTATTTTAGATTAATGAAAATAATAAATAAAAATTATTGAAAAAAAATATATCCACACGTCGTCTAAATAAAATTTTGTGCATCAACTCATTTTTTGAGATTACAAAAGAAAGTGAAATGGCACATGCACACAGAGGAATAAACATAACTAACAAATACAATACTACTCCCAATACATTCAAGAAAGAGCAGAGACATTTACCGACACTCGTATACAAAAAGAATACCTTGCCCCGAGTTAAATTATCTACCCTATTTAAAGTAATACAAACACACTACAGATTGAAATGCCTAGTTATTTGTCTAATATTGCACTTGAGTGAGTTAAATAATACTGACTATGGATATAATAAATAAATATTGTACTTACTTGGAATATATGTAAGTATATATTGCAGAAATAAATAAAAATTGACTTATGTGTTCAGAGCCCTGGGACTAGTGCCTGAGTTCAAAAGTCTAATCGCTGTAGGGTAGAAACTGTTACTGAATCCTGTAGTCCTACAGCAGAAGCTGTGATATCGCCTGATGGATGCCAAATGGTTAAACAGTCCATGTGTGGGATGAATGTTGTCCTGTATTATTTTGGTGGCCTTTCAGATGCTTCTTGCAGAATAAAGATATTGTATCGAGGGAAGACTGGAACCTGTTACCTTCTCTGCAACCCTCACCACTCTTTGTAGTGCCTTCCTTTCTCTAAGTGTGCAGATTCCAAACCACACAGTGAAGCTGCAGGCGAGGATGCTCTCTATTGCACCTCTATAGAAGGTGGAGAGAATATGAGGAGGCAGCGTAGCTTTTTTCAGACTCAGTACTGTGAGCACATCACTGTTGACAAACTGGAGGAAGCTTAAATTCAGACTTGCATTGGTGTTCACACTACAGACAAGAACACTAACTGTCAACTAATCAATCTTTGCTGGTGTTGCTAGAAGTGATGGAAGTCAGATGGCTTACATTTGTGAATATCCTGGCAAAGCATTACACACACACCAACAAGTGCCCCAATCTAAGATGAAATTGTGTAAGTGTAAATACATACCTCACCATGTGAACAAATACATACAAATGTTCACATGTATTGTATGCTGAACTTAGTGTGGTGTTATAGCATAACAAATAAAAGGTGTAGACATGTATATGATGAATGACGTCTCAGTGCTGCAATCTCCCTGCATGTACATATGCATAAATATAAATAAGTACCTATGTTTGAGTACATAGGTCAATACATTTACCTATATGTGTTGCTGTACATGTGTTTGCCTTTTTATATGGACATGCGTGATGATACGAGGTACTGTCAGCCATGTCAGAAGTAGGGCAGTGGATGTATGACTTGTGCCAACACAGCTTGCTGAAATATTGTAAATAATTATATGTCATTTGATACTTGTGTTGAGAATGTACTTGTGAGGTTTGCTTGTGTTAAAATGAATCAACAGTGTACCCTGTTGGAATGAAAAAAATGTACACGTATTATTGTAACTGAATTAAATGTATATGTTTTAATAGAGGACACTGGGACATCAAAGGTTAACCAGCTAGCTTATTTTAAGAAAAATAAGGGAATGTAAATGAGCTGTTAAACCATTAAAATGTCACCCCAAAGTACTGAATAGGACTGAAGACAGTGGGTCTAGAAGAAGCCTTTGTTCATTAGCTCATTAAAAAGAGGGGGAGCCCCAGGCACTGCCATACACATTTAAGATGTGTGTTGTAGCCATCTATGCTAAATTCCTGTCTCAGCGTCAAAGGGGGTTACTGTGAGAACCTAGAGTCAGATGACCAGATAAGGTCATTCTGCAAGCCATCTTGGATATTATATTTTACATTGAGTAATGTCTGAGGATGGAGTATTCTGTTTTGGTGAACCTGACTAGAAAGGCTGCTCACATGTTTCGTTGTGCATTGCTCTATCAAATATGTTATTAGAGAACAGTAATTCTCCTAGATTCAGTCAGAAATATAGTGATGCTTAGTTTAAATATTGTTTTTCTTTATTTGTCTGAGCCTGTCCATGAATGTTGTTTTCAATATCTCCTGTGATTTGAACTGTGTTCATAGGTTCATAGGTTCATAGGTTCATACTAGGCTATCTGCCCTGGGGCAATTATAAGCCTAGCCCGATTCTGTATGGCTTATGCCACCCCTTGATTTGAGTATACTGTGCCCTTTTTTAAGGTTTAGTTTACTGTGCCTCTGTCTAATAGTGACACAGGAGTAATCCCTGGAACAAACCTACGATCCCCCATCCACTTGTCGAGATTCTTCTTGAAGAGATTCAGTGAGGTGCTCTGCCTCACATGAACTGGAATTCTATTCCAGAGCGATGGGAGCCTCTGGGTTATAAACCTGTCCCTCCAGCAAGTTCTATTTATTTCGGTGCTGAGGTTCAAGTCCCTCGTGGCTCTAAGGGATTTAGATTTACTGAGGTGGAGCATTTCCATTAATTCTGGATTTGACATAGCTTTGTATGTCAGGCATAGATCGCCTCAAAGTAGGCGGTATGCAACTGAGTAGAGCTGGAGTTTTTAACCGAGCAGTATATGGTCTGTTTGAGACCCTTGATCCTCTTGGTGAGATACTTTTGGGGTCTTTCTAATTGCTGCAGGTGTCGGGTAAGGTACATCCCAAAGGGCATTGTATTCTATGATGGGTCTGATGAGGGATGAATAAAGGCACGATTACCTCTCTTGGTCTAGATGTGAAACCCTTCGTGATGAGGTGGGCTATGTAGAAGGTCTTTCTAACCACTTTGGCAATGTGGTTTTCAAAGGAGAGATTGCTATCAACTTGGGTCCCCAGGTCTCTAATAACTTTCTCTGTACTTAATGGGTTTCCGCCTATGTGGTAATTTGTGGGCACATTGTTTTGCCAAAGGGTATGACTATACATTTTTTGGCATTTAGCTTTAAACCATGGCGCTGGCACCAGTTATCTGTCTCTGTGAGACCTTTTTGAAGGAGGTTTGTGTCAGCTGGAGAGTTGATTATGGCCCAGTTTGCAGTCGCTCGAACTTGGTGAGCCATAGTCCTCCCACGCTTGCCTGTACCTCGGAAAAGTATATACCGAACAAGAGTGGTCCCAGGACAGAACCCTGTGGGACGCCACTTGTGACCGGTTTTGAGTCTGACATGGCTCCAGCAACTCTCACTCTGTGGGTTCTGTCTTTGAGCCAGTTTGCAACCCATCTTGTGACATAGGGGTTTATATTTAAGCTGGATAGCTTATCTATGATGCCCGAGTGGGGTATTGTGTCAAATGCCTTTGCAAGGTCCAGATAGGCTGTGTGGACTACCTTTCCTTCATCTATGGCTTTGGTGACTGTTTCAAAGAAGTCAACCAGGTTCAAAAGGCAGGATCTGCCCTTGACAAAGCCGAACTGGGTAGGATCTAGTGTCTGTAGGTCCCTAATGTCTTTGTTTATGAGCTCCATGATGATCCTCTCCATAGCCTTGCAGACTAAGCTAGTCAGGCTTATGGGGCGATAGTTATCAGGGTCCGTAGATGCTCCACCTTTGTGGAGTGGGACCACTGTTGCTGTACGCCATTCTGTGGGCACATATCCTGTAGTGAGGCTGAGATTGTATAGCTGTTTTATTTGAGGGATTAGTTCCTCTTGTAGTTCATGTAGGACGCAGCCTGGGACGCCATCTGGTCCCATGGAAGCAGTGTTTTTTGCTTTGGAGAGGGCAGCTTTCACCTGAGCATCTGAGATGTTTGGGAGGCAGCCCTCTGCCGGGATAGATATTTGCTCTTTTGGGGGGGAGGGGGTGGAGAAGTTCGCACTGAACCTGTCTGCCAGGATATTGGCGATGTCTGTGGGTTCAGTGTATTTTTTGTCATTTAGAATCAACTCAGAACAAGTCTGGGAGTTGCATCCCAAGTTTCTAACATAACTGAAAAAAGCCTTATGATTGTCTTTGGTGTCCTGTGCAATTTTTCTCTCGAAGCTGGCCTTGGAGGATTTTATGAGGGATTGTAATAGTGTGGTTTACTGTAAATGTATATTTAGTATTTTCTTATTCTTTTATTATTTATTATTAAATATATTTAAACTTTTATTGTGACTGGTCCTTGTAGAAAGTACCTAACCTTTGAGCGTGATTATATTTATTTGGTGACATAGTGTGGGCCACTCCAGAAAGCCTAGCTGCCTTGGTCAACATTACCATTAGTATTAATATTACATAGTATAATTGGACAACTTTTGTTAAGGACCTTAGAGTAGCTGATTGTGAAGTGTCTGGTGGCAGTGATAACTAACTTATACTCTTGGCAGAAGGGGACACAGCAGGTAATCTGTGCCAGTCTTTCTCAGGAGTGTGTGTGTGTGTGTGTGTGTGTGTGTGTGTGTGTGTGTGTGTGTGTGTGTGTGTGTGTGTGTGTCTGTGTGTGTGTGTGTGTGTGTGTGTGTGTGTGTGTGTGTGTGTGTGTGTGTGTGTGTGTGTGTGTGTGTGTGTGTGTGAAAATCAAATCTCTCACTGTGTGTGTCAGCTACTTGGGGCTGGGACACAAAACACTGGGCTTACAGAGAAGCTGCTGGAGGACTTGGCTTGGACACTTGGCTGAGGACCTAGCCCTACAGCTGTACCAGTGGGGAGTCTTATTGTGAATCTGGAGGGAGACAGATATAGAGAAATCCAGATGTTGGGCTGAGTGTATTCAAAGTGTGATGTTAAGGGAAAGTGTGCTTTATGCAGAGAGGTCTGCATCTGGAAATACTGAGTGTATCCATTTGTATTCCATGTGCACGTCCCTCTCCAGTGTCCATGTTGAGGATTTAGGCTCCTTGATTGCTGGCCAAGAGAGGGATCATCACATTATGTACACAAATGCTTATTTTAGCCAGACATGAATGTGTGTGCATATATGACATGAGAAGTAAAAGTAAATTACAAGTGCCTCCATGTGCCATAGATAAGATGCTGCACACATTTAATGTCACAATGTACATAATATATGTAAATTGCAGTGTGCAATGAGAAATGTTGACATCGATAGCATAGGTTCATAGGTATTTACTGGTCTAATGACCACTAGGGCTTTGTAAGTGTAACCATGCATCCCAAATCTCTGACAAGTTCTGATACCCTATTTTACTTATGGGAAAAATACAGTAAAAGTGATCTTTACTGCCCATCTCTGGGTCACTCTCTTTGAACTCTTCTTCATATTGATGCAGAAAATGAATGTGGCACCTCTTGAGTATACTGTATAGCATCTGTACTGCTCACAAGAGCAGTTGATGCCAGTATTAGCAGTGACCTCCTCTGCTAGGCTGTTAGACATCCATTTTATACTGGGGACCATTATATAAGTCCCCCAGTATGTACTTCTGGCAGTCTCTGTACACCATCCATCTATCCATCCATCCATCCATCCATGCATCCATACATCCATCACTCCACAACCTTTTCTTCCCATTTTTGCACATGGAGTCAGGGTGTCACTTCATCAGTGACAGTCATCTAGATCCAAGATTTACATTGCCAGGTGACTAGCCCTGCCAAGGTCAATTCTCTGTACACAAGGAAAATAAATATTTTTCATTACTTAGACCACCTGCTGGGGGTTTTCTGAAGGTAAAGCCACTTAACATGACACAGTCCAGTAGAACATGGTAGCCTATTCACATAAATTCACATTGTAGCTGCAGATGTGAAATGTGATTCATTGTGCTCTTGTAAGCATCAGATGCCAGGGTGCTAACATATTACAGGGCAGATACACATTACATGGGAGGATGTTCAGGTGGTGCATTTAAAAAATATCACAGTAAACACATTTGTGTCCAAATCTGCACTTTAGTGCATCTATTAGCCATAATAAAATAATACTTTTACCTATGGTCCTGCTGGGATCACTGACCCATTCACGCATGTGCAATGCACTTTAGAGATACAAATGTCAGTGCTCAATCTGAACTAAATACCACTGATCAGCCTTGATTATGTGGCCATTGTGATAAAAAGTGAGATTTAGAGACATTCCATCTAAATAGACAGCATAATAGCCATGTTATGGATCCCGCAATTGCACATTAAAAGCAGCTGTTGCCGTTACTGTGCCCACCGAGCTACAGAATTTGCTACATTCAACACTGAATTATACATAACACTTACAGGATCCACATTACATTTTTGTGTTTTTATTAACACTACATGTGAGGCATGTGAACAGAGAATTCTCTGCAAATGTTAGGATAGGGATTATGTTCATCAGCAGCAGATCAGTGTTGTTTGTTTAGTCACATAGTATGTTCCTTGAGGAAAAAATAATTGAGCCAACAACAGGTGACTACTGACATGGGGGGGGGGTGGCTGAACATGGACAGTTGTTTTTCTACATGGTGTGAAATGTGCTTCTTCTGTAATCCATTACTTTTTTTGTGTGTTGTTAGAAGTGAGGTGCACAGGCCCTGTATTTAGGCTAACGACTGTTTGTGCCATAATGTTGACCTCCCTTACTTGTTATCCATTTTGTGTGGTTATGCATAACTGTCATATGCATCCCTGCATCCTGCAGTGCACTATAAGAGAGGGGGAAGAGCTGTGCAAATGACATTACTTGGACAGAAACTTCTGCATATTGCATTTTTCTGATGAGTGGCCAGTCACGCAGTATGAGTAATTGTTGGATTGAGAGGGGGAACACTGTAACCTTTGTCAGGAGGACTGTGATTGCAATGGACCATTGAGTGCATATATCTGTGGTGTGATCTCTGAAATTGATGGGTACACTCCACTTTCCAGTCACCTCCTATGGTAAATCATGGCTCCTGGAGAAACAGAGAGAGTGTGTATGTGTGTTTGTTTCCTGGTTGGGGGGATTTAATTATCACTGCCTAAGCTTTCCTGCTTGCTAAACTTCCATGAGGGGTTTGAGGTAAACACATATTTTCCTGTTTTGTTTCAGGAAATATTTTGGGAGAGGATGACCATAAACTCAATGTAGCCTTTATGGACAGCTTTATAATATATCCATAACAAGCTGCTGTATGCGTGGGTTGAGATGGGGGGATGGCCCTCTAAATATACACATACAAGAAGCTGTATAGCACTTTGATGAGCAAGGTACACGGGTAAACACATGTACCCAACAAATGTTTGGTGGAGGCAGTATGTGAGTATTGTTGTGGGCCATAGACACACAGAACATATGTCATCCTTTAGGTATCCCATGTTTTTTCATAGTCATCTTTGCTGGTTAATGCTGCTTCCTGTTTTGTGTCAAAACATACTACCATCTCATACTGACTGCTGCGATGAGGCAGATAATCAAACAGGTGGCATGTGCCTCTTCATGGGCGAGACTTAGCACAGTCCTGGGTACATTGGACCTTTTCATGGGTTCTTTAATATGCACGGAAGAGGTATAAAACTTTCAGAGCATACGTGTGTACAGCTTTATATTTAGAGGTAGACATGCTTGAGAAAGGGAGGAGAAGAAAGGTAGAGAAGAGATTGACATTCTTCTTTAGGCCCACTGTGAGCACTGTTTGCAGATGCTGTGGACTGATAAGATAACCAGGGCTTTCAGGATCTTGTCCTGTGTAACCTTTTGGAGAAGGTCAATGCAATCAGTGGCTACAATCCAAGGCAGGAGAAGGTATGATGTAGTGCTACCAACATGATTGCTCATTATTGCAACAATACATCTTGCCTGGCTGAGGAGCAAAGAGTCCCCTGATGGGGTCACTTTTAAATGACATTGAGGAATGCCAGTCATCTCAGTATGGGGGGTTTGATGGCTTGCATGCTCTCAATGGCAGACTCTGCCTTGAAATAGAACAGCACCAAGCAGAAGATGTCAAGTGAAGATGCCCCAGGTGGGTATTACTTCACATGTAGGGCATTCCATAAAATCTGTCGGACTCAGATCCATACAACAAATACACAGAGCTATTTTATTGTTACAGGCATGTCAAGATATACCAACAGTGTCAGTCTACATAATGAAGGTTGACATTAGATATAGCATGCCACTCTGTTAAATAGTGGTACCTTCACTTTGCTGTGGTTCTTTGAGAATAGTGCATTCATATACTCTGGTGTGTTTATGAGATTTCACAGCTGCTTTAGATCAGATCAGCTATATACCAGCACAATTAGATGTCATGGTCATGATGTGAATGCCATATCGCCTTCCCCTTCCACAGACACAGTCCCTGTGCCGATACAAACTGTTTATCAGTACTAGCATGCCTCAGAAGGACAGGAGTTGGCTGACACATCAGTACTGGGAGCAAGCTCTTTTCCTCTGGCACAGAGTGGTAGAAACATCTTTGGCAGCTGCCAGCTCCATGAGCATGGAGAGGACAGTAGGTGTTAGTATACCTGTGACTGGTAATTACATGGGTCCACCACCCCACCTGAGCTAACCATCTCCATGACCATCACACACATGTGCATGGCCATCATACAGTGCAGATGGATACCAAGGCAACCATAGCACAGCTGATTGATGAGGGTCTGCCCCATTTCTGTAGCATATTTGAATGCCACAACATGAAGACTGTTTGTTGCAGATGTCTCTGTGTGGCCTCCCATGCTAGCCATTATCATTTGTATGATCATTCATCCTCCAGTTCTAGTGGAAAGATCCTGTATGGCTACCACCTTTGCACCTTCAGCCAGTATTTAGGGCCCTGCAGAACAATAGGGATTTAGACGTAGATGGCATCCTCACAGAGCCCATCATCTTCTCTGAGTGCTAAAAATCATGCTTGTAACATTCCCTGGACAGAACACCTAATGAATGAAGACATACATGATTGATATACATATTTCCTGAGAGTGTCTTAAACCTGTCCATCAGACTCCAGCACAGTGCAGTACTTACTGCTGGAGCTATGTAAATACACACTCATATATGCACACAAGGCACCACCTGATTCTGCCTAGGTACACAACAGCACCAAGCACCACCTCCACCCAGCGAGTCTTTATAACTCTCCACAATGAGTAGACCACAATGTTCCCCCTCATACACACTCCAATAGTGACATGCCACTGTGCCACACAAAGCAAATCTTTTACTGCATGTTGTTTGATCATATTATAGGGCACTGACAGAGACATCTTAACAGTGGAAGTGAGGTCTAAACAAACATTTGATGTTTCTGGCCTGTACCAAGGTAATGTTGTATACATTTTCTCCATAGTTTGTGGGTTTCTTATCTGTGCCACCAGCCATGGCTCCATAGGAGCAATAAGATGACCCACTTGAGATGTCACCCAGCACAAATAATTGATATACGTTGGATCTGTAAATTGCATACCACTTGACAAATGAGAGAGCTGAGTATCTTATGGCTGATTTACCACCACTTTTTTCCCCAGCTTTGATTTTCGTGGCAATGATGGTGAAGTCAATAGCTCACAAAGCCTGAGGGAAACAGGTTATTTCACCGAATGCCTGTATGGAGTTGCTTCTTTCCTCTGTGGTATATGGGAACTGCATGTATTCTTTCACAAATTATGAAGTGGAATTTGGAAAGTGGTATCTTGAGGCAGATGTCTGAGATTCACCAGTCATGTCCCCCTCTAGTTGCTGAGTACTGTCTGTAGTTAATATTCTCAACTCAACCCATACCTTGGTATCCACAAGGTTGGATATTCCACATACCCCACAAATCTGGATATGAGGGTGACACATCTCAACCAGCTTCTGCATGTTCTTTTGTTCACATGGTAGTGATCCTTTATTTCTGAGCCATGGAGATGATGAAATCATAAGTGCAGATGGATAACTCAGTATTGCTACAGGTGATATGGAGCATGGCTACCGGCTGTGAGAATGACCTCTTGCATATTCATATTTGTTAAAGTAATGACTACGTCTAACATGTTTTCTTAGTTGCAGTTGCAAAGAATTAACACATATGAGTGAATGCATTTCTTCTTCTTCTTCTTTTGGCTTTTCCCAGTTAGGGGTCACCACAGCTGATCACCTGTCCGCTCATGATTGGCGGTGGAGTTTTATGGTGTTGAGTTGTCAGCCCAGCACCCAACCTTCCACAGAAGGCACACACATGCACACATTCACACCTAGGGCCAATTTGGAGTGTCCAATCCACCTACAGCATGTCTTTGGAATGTGGTAGGAAACCGGAGCACCCAGAGGAAACCCACGCGACCACAGGGAGGACATGCAGACTCCGCACAGAAGGCACCCCAGCCAAGGATCGAACCAAAGAACTTCTTGCTGTGAGGCAGCAATGCCAATCGCTGCACCACTGTGGCCGACCATATGAACAAATGCATTTACTGATTAAAAAAAAAAGTGAATGCTGATATGAGCAAACATTTTCCTTAATGGTAGTTTTCCTGGCAGCCTTTTGAATGAGATTGTGTTGAAGCAGAGTAAGGGAATTTGCTCTTACCCCACTGTTATGCGATGTTGGAGTTGATATATAAAAAATGTTTTACTGTCTCCTATTTTTGATCATTTTAGAGTCACTCTAAAATGAATACTCATTACTTTTACTCTTTTGCACATTCAGTGTTTCATGATGCATTTGTTTTCACTGTTTCTGTCTCAGAACACCAGGATTTTATCATGAATAGGAAATCCTATGGTCTGCTCTCACTGTGCTAAACTTATACATTCTGAAACACACTGCCATATTGCTTACTTTCATTTGTATTAGTCATGACTCATTTTAATAATGTTGCTCATTTCCATCTCATTATACTCTTACGTTCATATTTCTTGGCAAAGCAAGGCCATGCTGTGTATGGATGTAGGTATGTATATATATATATATATATATATATATATATATATATATATATATATATATGTATATATATATATATATGGCTTACCATTAAATAGTCGCATGATGTATGTGCGAACATCATATGTTCGAAAACAAATAATGCAGCAATGAAAATATCGACATACACATCAGCGAACTCATGGTATCGAACCGACCTGAATAACATGACCATTACTGATGTGGACCGAAAGTCCCTACCATTTTGGACCCAGGAACAAGTCCTACCATGGGTCCCAAGGGGAGGGCGCAGGTCCAGTACTTTGTGGGGCTGCATTGGAGTACGTTATTTCAACTGTCGACATTTAGTAAAGCCGACATTTCAATCCGCGACATTATTTTTAGATTGTTTCACCATACAACATTTTCATGTTCGGTATTTTAATGGTAAACCTATATATATATATATGTGCTGTGTATTTTTTAAATCCGTATAAATATGTTTATATGTATTTGAGGAGTATGTTTCAAGCAATGTCTTATTACTATTCCCGGCACCATAAATTATGCTCTTCAAACTTCCCTTAGAACTAGCCAGTTTTTTAGTTTTATCACTCAAATCTGTTTCTTTGAGCTCAGCACTTGATCAGAACTCATTGTAAGCACTAAATAAGCTACAAATTACTACAGCACTCAACTTTCCTCACTTGTCTAGAGGAAAACAGTTTTTAGTACTTAATAAAAAAGCACCTATCCAGGCATGTGTATGGGTCAGTTCCCGGTGTTTTCTCCTGTATACCTGATGAATCTGGGCATCTTTGGGAAATGCAGCAATTGCCTCATGTACACAGACAACCCTCTCCTCCTACCACCAAAAACTACAACCTGTGAGAGATGCACTTATATAGCCAAACTGGAAGTAAAGCTCTCTTCACCCAAAACTGGGCTAGACAGTCAAGAGGAGAGGGTAAACACTTGCACCACACCACACTCATCACATAGTCCCTCAAAACCTACACCACCAAAACCGACACATAGAAACACAAAACACACACCTACATTCACAGTGGCTCTCAGTAAAAGTCTGCCCAAGCAACAGAGACCTCCAAAGCAGAAACGCAAGCAACCTCCACCCCCCCCAACACAACCCAAATGACACATAGCCCACAAACTCAGTGTGCCACTCAAACACAGCCCATAAGGCATAACAACGTATCCAACACTCTAGTCATAGGTGAATCTATAGTCAGGCACATTGATGTTCCACACACCAGGTTAAACAAGGAGAAAATTACTGTCAGCTGCCTGTCGGGTGCCAGGATCCGCCACATAACACATGCACTCAGGTCACTCCACAAGTACAAATATGACTCTTGTCCATGTTGCAGTGAATGACCTGAGATGTACCTCCCTGGACTACATGAAAAGAGACATGGAGGAGCTCTCCAATCTTGTAGCCAAGGCAGGTATGACTCTAGCCCTGAGTAGCATCCTGCCATTACCCAGAATGATACCACAGTACAAGGACAAAATGATTGACTTCAACAATTGGCTAAGCTTCTGGTGTCATTCTAAAGGGATCCAGTATCTGTCTGCCTAGGATGACATGACTGACCGACCATGATGCTTTGCCAGATATGGCTTGCCCCTGTCACCCTTGGGATTCCGGATATTGGCTAAGGTTCTTGCCACCCCTATAGTGCCTTTTTTAGGCAAGGCTCAAATGACAAATTATCCACCGTAACAGGTACAAACAAGCAAAGTGTGAGGGTAATGCTACTCAATGCTAGAAGTCTAAACCTCAAAATGCACTTAGTCAAGGCACTCCTTAAATTGGAGAACATTGACATCTGTGCAGTGACAGAGACCTGGTTCAAGGCTCCAGAGAGCACCTCTGCATTACCAGGTTACAGTTCATACCACACCTTTCAGCCACCTAACCTGGGCTTAAACACTAAAGGCGGAGGTGTGTCCATATTCATTAAGGATATCCACACCTCCAGGCTAGTTGCTCAGCATAATGCATCGGACATTATCAAAGTGCAACTAACTCTGGGCAAGACCACAATTCAAATTGTAGCTTGCTACAGATCACCCACCATGCCCCAGAATTCCCAATTCTCATTTCTTAATACACTGGAAAATATTACAGTACAACCTAACACCCTAATAATGGGCTATTTCAACTAGCCCACCATTAACTGGGAAAACTACTGATGTATCAACTCTTGCTCAACATTTTCTAGAATTCACAAATTCCAATGCCTTGGATCAGCTTATCCACACCCCCACCAGGTGCAGCAATATCCCAGACCTGGTCATTACAAACATGGGTGACCAGTGTTCCACACCATAGGTCAATTTCTCAGTGGTCAGATCCGACCACAAGCTAATCACCCTAGACATCCACATCCAACCCCCACCCGCCATTAGGGAAACCACCGTAAAAAATTTCTCCAAAGCCAACTTCACGCTTCTTAAGACAGAAGTGGCAAATTTCACAACACCCATGCAGATGGACAATAGAGGTATGACTGCTGAATCCTACACAAATGCAGTTTATAGGCACTTACATGAGTGCATGGATCATGCTATCCCTAACAGAACCAAGATGCTATCCATCAAAAAAGGAAGCCAATCTGGTTTTCCCCTGTCATAAACAAACTCTACAACAGAAGAAAGAAACTGCTGCAAAAACGAGTAAAATCCCATGATTGGAGGAACTCCCTGGTCAGCCTGAGTAAGAAGCTGAGATCCCTGATATAATCCTCCAAAGCTAGTTACACAAACAAAATCATCACTGTTTCTAAAGACAGCCATAAATCATTCTATAGCTATGTCAAGAATCTCAGTGGCAACACTCAGATCTGCTCTGAGTTACAGCACAATGGCACTAAATATACAGAACCAACCGATATTGCCAACAATCTGGCAGATAGGTTCAGTGCCAACTTTACCCCTCCCTCATCCCCTGAAGGGCCCATCTCTATAACGGAAAAATGCAAAGTTTCTGTATTCATGGCTGCACAGGTAAAAAACACACTCTCCAAAGATAAGAACACAGCATCCATGGGACCTGACAATATCCCAGGCTGTGTTCTACATGAACTATAGAATGAACTGGCACCCCACGTAAGTATCACGTTCAATCATAGCCTCACCTCAGGCTTTGTGCCCACTAAATGTGCACAGCGACAGTTATCCCACTCCACAAAGAGGGATCCACCAAGGACCCCGGTAACTACCGGCCCATTAGCCTGACGAGCCTAGTCTGCAAGGCCATGGAATTTATCATCATGGAACTTATAAACAAAGACATTTGCAATCTTCAAACTCTGGACCCCACCCAGTTTGGCTTTGTAAAAGGCTGATCATATCTCCTAAACCTGATAGACTTCTTTGAACCAGTCACCAAAGCTGTAGATGTCACAAGATGGGTTGCCAACTGGCTCACTGACAGAACCCACACTGTGAAAGTAGCAGACTCCAAATCCGACTTCAAACCAGTGACAAGTGTAGTACCACAGGGTTCAGTCCTGGGTCCTCTCCTGTTTGGTATCTACTTCTCTGAAGTACAGGCTAACATAGAAGTTCTATGGCTAACGAAGTTCGCAGATGACTGCAAACTAGGAGCCATAATTGAAACTCCTAACAATGTGGATGTCAAAGGAAAAAACTTCAAAGACCAATTCAAGTAACGTTCAGGTATGGCACCTTTTATTACTTGCAGTAAGGAGACAAAAACATGCAAATACAGGATTTTGCCCAATTTACTAGTAGGCAGTATGCTTCTTTTATACAATTCTATGAAATGTTACTTTTCTATGGTTGACGTAGTTAGACACAGCTTTCTGTATTGTTCTATAGAAAATGTTACCTAGATTTCCTGCTGACATGTTCAGATTTGAAACTCACTATGTGTTACATAGAAAATGTTACTTGGATTTCCTGCTGACATGACTGGATTTATGAAAAACTTTTGAGAAAAACAACCTGACCTTGGGGGCTGTATTTTTAGCCCACTACAAGCTTTCTATTCTTCAATTGTGCAGCTCTAATACATATGTTACATTTCAAGGTAGTTTTCTAGCTTAGGTACAAGTAAATGGTGATTGTGGTTCATATTTTCAAACAGCCTTTGTCTTCATTATCAATAGCTTCTGCAGCTCTGTATTTTCTCATAGCATAAACAGAAAATCAATAACTTTTTGTTTAAATCTCATGACATTAGTAGAAATGAAACATCTATTATTATTTCCCTGACATTAGCAGAAATTGAATGCTTCCCTGTAAACTTCCAAAGCATAAGCAGAGATCATAGCTGCGCATATTTCATGACATAACATAATTGGAATGCTTCTGCAGCTCATGCAGATTTATGCAGTGTGAAATAGAATAAATGTGTTTACCCTTTTTAAACCTTGAATGCACTAAGCATATTACTAATACATATTTTTCTAACATTCCCCCCTTTTAATACTTTTATTCTACTTTCAAAATAAGCATAAAGAGTTTTTCTTCCCCTAACCTTTTCCTACTCAGGATTTGCAGTTAAGAGAGTTATTCAGTTTAAACTTATGAAAGTATTTTCAATTTTTCAACAGTTCTTCAAGTTCAGCACCTTGATATAAGGTTTCTGAAACTGACATGTCTATAAAGTCTTTAATCAGTCTTTTCATGCAGGGGATGCAGCAGCAAATATATACCCCCAGTAGGATCATTCCTACACAGATGGCAATCAGGATGTTCATTAGGATACTGCCCCACCCCCCAAACAATCTCTGAAAAAAGTCTGTCAATGGATTTGGTCCTGGTTTGGTCATAGCCAACTCTTGCTGAATTACCTCAAGGTGATTGTCTATCTCGTGTTTGTGGTCAGGAATATACGAACAGCACTCCTCCTGGATTAAAGCGCAAGTACCTCCTCTCGCCGCTAGGGTGAAGTTGAGAGCCATGCGGTTTTGAAGCACTACAGTTCTTATGGCATTCAGTTCATCAGTCACCAATTCTAGAGCAGAAAAGGTTGCATTGCTCATTACTTCGAGAAGTTTAGACAGTTTTCTCAGCTCCCAGATCGATTTTACTGCTCCATATGCTGGTAATATGCCTGCCCATGATATAACGGTACCACTCAAGTCCATGTGTGTCAGTCCATCACCCACAGCATGATGATTTTTCCAGCACACATTGATTTGCCCCACTGGATTGACAGGCTTCTTGATGGTTTCGCGAGCATTTCAAATTTTTCCTTGAGGTAAGACTGCTGTCTGTAGTATGGCCGGAACCAGGTAGCCCAAAAAACAACTGCCAGACCAATTCTCAGGTAACCACTTGTATGCTTTTCTACCACATACAAAATAACAGTATTCTGCTTTAGTAGTAACTTTACTATGAATATACATTTGTCCTGCGTGAAACATTTTTCTGTCAATTATAGACAGTTGTTTGTAGAGAACAGAATCATGTTTTACTTCCTCAAGTGTTTTGTGCATCAATTCAAAAAATGAATCATAGTTTGTATTACAATAAGAACCTGTGTTATTAGCTTTAGTGCAGCATCTATAAGGAACAGTCACATTGCAATTGCTCCAACCCACCTGAACTGTATCATTTTTGTAAAAACACACAGTTCCCTTTTGTTGAACAGACAAGTGCAATGCTATTTTATCTTGTGATGTAATAGTTGATGTATCATGAATCAAGTTTTCCCAGGTCTCATTGACTCCTAGGGGGACTGAAGTTAACAATAACCCCCCATATGCTGTTGGCAAAGCTCTGCAAATCCAGCAATTCAAAACATTGAAGTTCTCAGCATACACATATTTAATTGCCTGGTAAGTATTGAAGTTTGGGTGCCACTCTACGTGCAATTCTTCATGTTTATTCAGTTCAGTTTGTGTGGCTGGGAAAAGGAATGGCCACAACAAAAAGATTATTGTCACTAGTACAGTTAACAGGATGATTATGCAATACTTCTGAGGAAATGGTTGTTCTGCATTCCTATTTTCTCCAACTCTTTCGAGTAGTTTTATTTGGATTTCTCTGGATTCTATCATTTTTGCTTTTGACATGTGATCTTATTCTCTGCCCTAATAGGACCTCCAGCACTGATGGTTTCTTCACTGGAGTTGAGATGGAACAGTCCTATTGATCTGATCCCCTTTGTAGCCAGACTTTGTGCTGAGGGCCCCGATGGAGAGGTAAGATTTTTGTCCAGTTCAAAGTTCTTAACTAGTTTGCAGTGTGTCAGGTGGATCCACGAGACTTGCTCTGCGATTTTGACTGCAGTGGGTGTCGAAAGAAGCACCTGGTATGGACCTTCCCACCTTGGTGATGTCCAATTTCTCTTTTTAATGGTTTTCACCCAGATCCAATCCCCAGGGATCACTGCCACTTCCGATGTTTTGATTTGTTCTTTATCTGAAACAGAATTTGACTGCAACAGATGTTTAGAATTCAACAAATTTCTCATATATTCAGCTAGTGTACAGTCAGCTTCCTGGTCTGCAGGCATGAGAGGTTTCCACTGGGGTATATAATAAGCCCTTCCAAAGAGTTTTTCAAAAGGAGTCAATCCTTTTGCAGTCAGAACAGTTCTCATGCTCAACAGTGCCAGGGGAAGACAGTACACCCAATTCTTTTCTGTTTCTGCTATTAATTTTATTAATTTATTCTTTAATATTCCATTATGCCTCTCAACTAGCCCTGCAGATTGCGGATGATATGCACAATGATTTTTTTAAAGAAATACCAAAATGCTTACTTAACTGTTGTATGGTTTGGTTTACAAAGTGTGTACCATTGTCACTGTAGATCCTTTCCGGAATGCCGAATCTAGGGATGATTTCTTTGAAAAGGACTTTGGCTACTGTGGTTGCGTCTGGATTTTTGGTTGGAAAGGCTTCCACCCATCTGGAAAACATATCTACAATGACAAGACAATACTTCTTATTTTCACATTTGTTCAATTTCATGAAATCCATACAGATAGTATGAAACGGATATGGTGGTGTAGGGAAACTCCCTTGCTTGGGATTTAACGCCCCTTGTGCATGATGTTTGTTACAAATTTGGCACATCAAACAACATTTTTTAGAGTAGTTTGTAAATCCATATGTTGTGAACATTCGGTTCACCAGCTGTACCATCCCCCCAGTTGAGACATGGCACTGCCCATGGCTCAACAAAGCTGCATATCTAAACAAATTAGATGGTAGTATCGGTTTCCCTTCTTTAGAGATGTACAGCCCCTTTTTGAGAATTGGTCCATATTTTACCCATCTTTGTTTTTCAGCTTGCATAGTGAGTGTCTGCATTGTCTTTAACATTTCTAAATCTAAAATCTCAGAGGGTTGTAGTTCCTCATTTAAAAGAAATACTTCTGAAGCTGCTTGTTTTGCAGCTGTATCAGCTCTCGCATTACCTTTTGAAATCCTATCTTGTTGCTTGGTATGAGCTGTGTATTTACAAATAGCTACTTTCTGAGGTAACTGAATATATTGTAAAAGATCTAAAATAAACTGTGCATGACTTGATAGGTTTGCCAGTAGATGTTATCATTCCTCAGTTTTTCCACTGTTGCGCAAAAACATGTACAGTAGAAAAAGCGTACTGGCTGTCAGTAAAAATGTTTACACTTTTACCCTTTGCTAAGGTACATGCCCATGTCAAGGCAATCAATTCTGCTGCCTGTGCAGATAAGTTGTGTGGTAAAGGTTTTGCTTCTATAATTTCAGTGTCAGAAACTACTGCATATCCTACTAGGTTCTGTCCTGCAGGACCCCTTTTGGACGAACCATCCACGTAGTATGTCACCTCGGCATCATCCAAGGGGACATCCGTGAAATCTTTTCTAGGTAGTGTCGTTTGCTCAATCACCTGCAGGCAGCAGTGTGGTGTGCCATCTGCAGGGGTTGGGAGCAAGGTAGAAGGGTTCAAAGTCATGCATCGTTCAATTGTCATGTGAGGTTGGCTCAACAATATAGTCATACAGGAAAGATGCCTAGCAGGGGAAAGATATGCTACCTTCTCTTGCAGTAAAATAATCGTGACTCCATGAGGCACTCTCAAAGTGAGAGGGTGGAATAAAACTACTGAGGCCGAAGCCTGTACTGCCATTGCAGCTGCAACTACTGCTTGTACACATTGAGGCAAAGACTGTGCCACTGGGTCTAGTTGTGATGAATAAGCAATGGGGCATTACTTGTCCCCATGCTGTTGTGTTAATACTGATGTCATATAACCTTGCTTACAATCTACAGTTTGGAAAAAACGTTTATGGTAGTTTGGTAATTCCAGAACTTATGAGGATGCTATTAATTGTTTCAGTTTGCAGAAAGCAGATTCTGCCTCCGGTGTCCATTGTAACAAATCCTGTGCTGCCATAGGCTTTTTATATATCAGGTCAGTCAGAGGTGCAGATTCCAAGGCATAGTTTGTAATCCAGCTCCGGCAAAAATTAGTTGTACCCAGGAAGGACATCATTTCCTTCTTGGTAGTGGGTTTTGGTGCTTGCAAAATTGCTACTTTTCTGTCCTCATCTAGTGTTCTACCATCTTTGGATATTACATATCCTAGGTATTTGACTTGTCTTTTCCAAAGCAGCAGTTTATTTTTGTTTACCTTATGTCCTTCAGCGGCTAAAAATCGTAATAGCGCTATGATATCTTCTTTATAATCTTGCTGGGTGGGGGCTGCCAGCAAGATGTCATCAACATAAAGTAAAATCTGACTGCCTGTTGGTGGGGTAAATCCCGCCAAGTTGCTTGCCATTTCTTGTGAGAATATTGGTGGACGTTCACAATATCCCTGTGGTAGTCGCGTATATGTATACCTTTTCCCCTGAAATGTGAATGCAAACCAATACTGGCTGTCAGGGTGTATCGGTATCGAAAATAACGCGTTGCTAATGTCTGCCACAGAAAAATACTTCTGTTGAGGTTTTAAATCATTCAACAGGGTGTGTGGGTCTGGCACCATAGGTGCCCTTGGTATTACTGCGTCATTTACAGCTTGTAAATCTTGGACCATATGCCATTCTCCATTTGCTTTTTTAAACAGGAAATAAGGGTGTGTTACATGGTGAATCGGGAGATTCCACCAGCACCCCTTCCTTAAGTAAAGCCACTATGATAGGTTTGATTCCTGCCTCTGCATCTTTTCTTAAGGGATACTGTCTTTTTTGTGGTCTAAATGCTGACTTTGGCATGATAGTAACTGATCCCGCAGTACGAATAAGTCCTACATCTGACTTTCCTGTTGACCAGAGAGTTTCTGGTATATTCTGTAAGGTATTCTCTTTCTCCTTTAATAGGAGTGCTAATCAGCTGTCCTTGCTAGACTGCAAGTGCATGGCTGGGTGGGTCTGAGTTATCCAATTCAGCTTCTGTATTTGTATTCCCTGCTCTGATAGTTCTAATTCTGTCTGTTTTTCCCATCCCGTGACTTTTTCTCCTAGGTCTGCCCATTCTATGTTTTTGTCCTTAGTTAAGCTAACATGTGGTAATCAATTAGATTTATAGAGTGCAAATAACTCCTGGGGCAATGAACAGCTGGCTACACTGTTCCCTTCTGTGTCCCAGTACAGATTACGTAATATCAATCTGTTTGCACAATTTTTAAACAATTCTTGCTCATATTCCTTATCAGGTCTTGGCGTGTTACAATAATACAGGGTACAGTGTAACAGGTGTTGCTTATCAATGTCAAGGGAGGTGAACTTGCTGATGGCTACATTCATTAATTCTTCGGTCACAGTCCCTGGACCAGTCGTAACCAAGTCCTGGCTGTACCAATAAAACATTTCACCCTCCAATTGCACTGCAAAGGTATCAATTTGTTGCTGTGCTTCCATACCCTGCATGGTTGGGACTACTGCTATACCGAATAGCTGCATAAGGTCTCTGCCCAAGAGGTTTATTGCGCATTTTGCAGAAACAACAATTTTGCTTTTCTGAATCAATCCTGAAACAGGATCAGTTATTGCAATGTTACGGGAGAGGGGCTCCCGATACAGCTGTCCATTAGCTGCTTTTACTAGTATGTAATCAGGTGACTGAGTTTTCTGGCAGTTTGGAGGGATGTATCAGGGTTTGTGATGCCCCTGAGTCACACAAGAATTTAACCTCCCTCCCTTCTACCAAGAGTATAATTTCTGGTTTTGTGTCCACTAAATAAAGCTCCGAGCTCAATAAAGCTAGGTATAATATTTCATTTTCTTCAGTCAGTAACTTCCTGCACTTCCTCTATCTCTTCTGTCACATCCTCTACTCCCTCTATCACATTCTCATTTGTCCTTTCTCCGCTATCCCCTTCTAGTGATTCCTGACTACCATATAGTCAGTCCTCAGCCTCCTTGTCTTCCGTTGTTGCCTTCTTGTTTTTCTTGCAATCCCTTGCCAAGTGTCCCTTTTTACCGCATTTAAAACATTCACCCCTTTTCTTTCGCCCTTCAAAGTCCTCTGATTGCTGATCAGATTGTTTGTTTCCCTGTGCATTTTTCTGGACTGTACTACATAAACTTCTGCTCCATCTTCTACAGAAAATACTTGAGCTTTCTTTTTCTTTTTGCTATTGAAATGCCTTTTGCCATGCCTAGCATATTCAAGTAATGACTGTAACCTGCTTGTACGATGCTCTACCATGCGTTTTGTAATAAAACTGCTTATGGGTGCAATACTGCCTTTTAAAAATGCATTCTTTAACTGCTGTTCATATGGGAAATCGTATGTTTGATCTTCAGGAACCTGCATTCCACAGTGGTTATTAAAACATTCCAATAATCTGGCATAATATCGGTCAACAGTTTCACCTTCTTTTTGGATGCATTGATTAATGCAAGTCCAGTCTGCCCTAGGCTTCCATTTCTCAGAGATGCAGTCTGCAAGACCTTTTACTCTGTTGTCTAGTTCTGCGCTGCTATGTAGGAGGGGTCTGTGTGCAGCATCATGGGGATTCCAGTTGCCATTAATCATGTGCCAATCTGGCCCCACAATTTGTCTAACTACTTTTTCTACCTCTTCTCCATTTAAATTATAGATTAAACTCATTCCTTGTAAATCTTCTGAGAACTTCCTAAAATTAACTTTTGGATGGGGAATTCCCTCAGTGGCTTTCCAGATATCTTCCGGAGTCCAGGGTCTATACACTAAAATAGTTGGGTCCTGACCGTCTTGTCCTGCCTGAGGATTAGGTACTTCTATGAGTGGGCATATTTCTTCTTCACTCATAGATCGTGAACTCTTAATCATTTGATATAACTCGATGCCTTCATTTGAGTTACCTGCCCGTGTTCGAGACCTGGTCCTGGTGGGATCTCTAATAAATGTTTTTTCTTTTGCAATGTCTCTATTTTCAGTGACAACAGGATATCATGGGGGTGGACTAACCTGTTCACTTGCTTCATATTCTGGTAAGGGAGGTGGAGGGGCCAATGCTATTACTAAGTTATTGTCCTCCTTATCTAAAAACATTGTTTTTGAATTATTGTTCTTTTGTTCCCTACAGTTTACTTCCTCAATCCGCATGTGTGCCTGAGGAATTCCTAATTGGCGTTGCTTTTTTACCCGACCTTTGGAATCGGTCTTGAGCTGTTTGATAAGTTTGATAAGCGAGGATTTTTCTAATTTACCGTCGAATTCATACTTATTAACCCATTTTTAATAGTATTTAATATTGTCGGCGCGCTGCGACTGCATGTATTTTGCGTCTTCGGTTAACGGTGGATTTTGGGGTCTTTTTGTGCAATTATTACCCATTTTGTTCTACCCTTTTTGATCATTACGTAACTTCTCTTATTTTTAACGTGGTACCACGGATTTTGTTATAGTCTCTTCAGAATGACTGCCTACCTATTCTGTTTCTCCTGATCTATGACAAGACAGTAATCTTTTCTGTCCCTGACTTGTAAAATACAGTCTTGACAAAAACAATACAAATCTAGTCCCTGATCTAAAACAGAAAACAGAAAAAGTGGATTCAAAAGAAAGGTAGGAAGGACTTAACTAATGCACTTGCTAGGCATATTGTAGAACATACAGAACACATTTTTTCACGGTTGTCCACCAGGTCAAAAATGGTATTAGGGGTGGCCCATGGCAATTATATCTGGAAGAACAAAAAATGTTTTGGCAAATTAGAACATCTGCACATTTGCACCAAGGTTTGAATGATTATGCCTCTATTAAATGCATTCTTAAGTTAAAAGCACTGCTTAGATAAAAATGATAAATTGTATTTTATTTGGATATTGTTGCTATATCACCAAAGCCACTAATAGTTGAAAGATGAAGGTTCTATGAATGTTTTATACAGCAATAGCTTTTAGGATGTTATATGTATGCTTTCTCAACAAGTTTTATATGATTTATATATTTGGTAATTTGCTATTTATTTATTTATTTGTGAATATTTAAAATTCATAAGGCTTAGACTTGTCGTAAATTTCCGAAAAAGTATTAGTATTTCTATGAGAACTTGGGAGTTTATTGAGTAGGTTTTTGTTTTGAAAATGCACTTTTATACTATTTCACTTTTCCTTTAAATTTGTAATTAATTAATTGTATTTTAATTTCCTTGTGTTGAAGCCTATATAAATAGGCTGCTGTGTGTTGTGTAGTATTAGTCTGAAGAAGGCTGGGTAATTTCTCGGCCGAAAGCGCTTACATTAATAAACAGTCCATGCCTTGGCTGAGTCAGTCGGTTTTCATTTTTTTCTTTTGAGGTATAGTTTTTATTTGGTTTCATGTTTACTTAGTTTGTGATGTCTGGTGGAAACGGAGGTGCTGGTCTGCAGAGTGGGCATAATGGGACTTGTTCACAGCCACTATTCTCGTAGGATAATGAGCGAGAACTTAATTCTACTCGGAACTCCGAAGAAGCGAATGCTCTAGATAATCTCACAATCCTAGTTAACCTTTTGTTAGCTAGAGTAGAAGATTTATCGCAAAAAGTTGAATTTAACACAGAGAGGAAACCTCCTGCGCAACAAACTGCTATAGGTGCGAACATTAATGCTGCTACAACTTTTGTTGGTCGTTTGGGGAATTCGCAGACATTACAGGAAGTAAATGGCTTTGGCGGTGTATCTAGGCAGTCTGATGGTAGTAGAAGCATAGAGAGCGGTGCAAATGATCTGCATGAACAGCCAAATGGTGAAATAAATACAATGTCCATACCATTTATGGCCAATTTTTTGTGTAAAAATGATTTTTTTGGTACAAATAACAACTCGAATGAGGTATCAATGAACCAAGAAGGTCCGGTGAGTACTTTTGTTGACAATTTAAACACTTTTGATCAAAAGTTGTTCCGGTGCAGGAAACTGCAATTGGAAGTCGCTTACCTCCAAGAATGCATTACTAAGAAAGTAATTCCTAAGGGACTGCGCCAATGGTGCTACCCTGCTGGACTGGTTAATAATTCACTATACCACCAGGAATTATTGGCCCTGTTTGATAGACAGAGTTTTGAGTTTTTACTTTCATTGATTAACTTCTATAATACTGAGATCACAAGCCTAAAAGAGGACTTAGAAGAATTAGAAATTTGTTTACAACATGATGCTGATTTTTCAAGATACAAATATGATTATTTAAGAATAATTTCTAGTATTGAAGCTTCCATTTCCAAGTTGGTTTTAAATAAGAAACGTAAAATGGATAGAGATGTTAAAGACTATGCCAACAAAAAAGCTTATCCCCCTCCCCCCTTGGTTGGTCAAACCTTATCCAGGGGGAATGATGACTCTAATGCAATTACCACTTTGGTTCTTAATGATGATAGTATCAATCAAGAACAGTTGCCTGTTCGTAGGAGTGAACGCATTACGAGTCAAGTGAATAACAGTAGTAATAATAATGCACAAGGTAATAATCAAAACTAAGGGGAACAAGTTTTTAATGGCGAAAGTGATCAGGGTTTTTCCAGGGTCAGGAGCAGGCCGAACCACAACAATACCCGAACAAACAACAGGGGTCATGCACAGAGGAGGAATAGAGGGAATCAATGGAGGAGATGACATCCCCTATAACGAAGGGACCTAATGTCCTTATGAGTCAGCAAGGGGATTTTAAGATCTACAATTATACCGTTTTAACCGTTGAACAACCTTTGATCGACTTTTTTTCTCAAGGACTTTCATTTGTCCCAGATAAAAAGGGTAAACTAGTTAAAACAATTGTTGACCTGAAGTTATTTGTGCGTAAGCTGAACTTGGCATTTAATTTAGGGAACACAACTGCACTTAACACCTACAAAGTGTCGAGTGTTTTTAATCCTCCATTGTATGGGGCGTTAAATATTTTTGAAAAGTTATGTGAAATAGACCTAAGGGCTAGATTGGATTCTCATATACCTACTAGCATGATGAAATGTAACAATTCCAAAAATGAGTTAGACTTAATTTCTCTACTTAATGAATGTAAAATCAGGGTCATGAAGCCAGACAAGGGTGGGGTCTTGTTTTTATGGATGAATACCATTATGAAAACAAGATGTTTGACCACCTACAGTCAGGAACTTATTTGAATTCTAGTTTAAATGAGGTCCATGCAGCCTATAAAAAAATTAGGGGGGTGTTGGACGCCCTCTTTTTGGAAGGTAGTATTGATTGTGACATCTTTCACTTTTTATCCATGCCAGCCCCAAGGATTCCTACCATATTTGGCACTCCGAAAATGCATAAAGATTTGTTGGATCCACCATTTAGGCCAATAGTGGATGGGAAAGGATCCATCACCTATGCTTGTGCCAAATATGTGGATGGTATCCTTAAACCTTTAATACAGGAGGAACCACAAATTTGTAAGGACTCCTGGAATTTTTTGGAGAATATAAATCAAATTAAGTACAACTCGAATTACATCTTTCTAGTTGTTGACGTGAAAGACTTATACACCGTTATTCTCCATCAACTGGGTATAGAGTGGACTAAAAATTTTATGTTGCTTAAGAAGGCTGGCGACGTACAGATTTATCTTGTTGAAATCTTATTAGACTTTGTGTTATCTAACAACTTTTTAGTTTTCAAGGATCAATTTTTTTCTCCAAAAAACTGGGATAGCCATGGGGTCCCCTTGTGGGTGTAGTTTTGCAAACAGCGTTATGGCATACTGGGAACATCAATTGTTGTTTAATAATGAAATGTACCAACAATGTGTCACTTGATATACTAGATACCAAGATGACATGTGTTTTATACGGAAAGGACTTCAAAATCAGATACCGGACTTTATAGACAGTATTTCATGTATGACTGACTTTCTTGAGTTGACTTATACCACAGGAGTTGACGAAATTAACTTTTTACATGTGAAAATCAGTAAGGATAAAGTTAACAATAAATTTAAATCTACGATTTACAGAAAACCCACTCATTTAAATAGTTACCTTCATTTTACTAGCAGCCATCCCTTTCATCAAAAAAGAGGTGTTGTAAAGGGGCAGTTTGTCAGAGCGGCTAGGATGATGTCAGACAAACAAGATTTTTTCGGTGAATGTGAGAATATCAGTAAAATGTTTTTTTGTAGAGGGTATCCTGACACTTAGGGTATCCTGACACTTTGATTAATGAAATTATGTACGAAGTGCAGGTTAAAAGAGAAACTGGATATTTTAGGCCCCTTTTGGGTGGTGGAACGATGCAAAGGTCAAAGAATGATACCACAAATATGACTATTATTGAGCCACCTAGTATCAATTTTCTTTTTACATATTGTATTGACCACGAAGTCATTAGGGAAATTATTGTAAAGAATTGGAGTATTATATTAGAAGACAATGCATTACTTAAATTAGTAGGACAACAACCAAAATTTACATACAGAAGAGGTGTTAACCTCAAGAATTTGGTCGAGATGACCATGGTTAAAACTAAAGACAAGGTTGTTGGGATGGAGAAATGTGGCATGTGCCCTCAATGTAAATACATTTCTCCTGGGACTAAAATTAACATTAATAGGAAAATTTATTTTATTAATGGTAAATATAATTGTGAAACCAGGGGGGTTGTATATATTGCATTATGTGAGAAATGTCCTTCCTTCTACATAGGTAAAACTGAGAGGAAATTAAGGAAAAGAATTTATGAACATTTGTATGCCATAGGTAGGAAGGACTTAACTAATGCACTCGCTAGGCATATTGTAGAACATCCAGAACACTCTTTTTTTATTCACGGTTGTCCACCAGGTCAAAAATGATATTAGGGGTGGCCCATGGCAGTTATATCTGGAAGAACAAGAAGTGTTTTGGCAAATTAGAACATCCGCACATTTGCCCCCAGGTTTGAATGATTATGCCTATATTAAATGCATTCTTAAGTTAAAAGCACTGCTTAGATAAAAATGATAAATTGTATTTTATTTGGATATTGTTGCTATATCACCAAAGCCACTAATAGTTGAAAGATGAAGGTTTTATGAATGTTTTATACAGCAATATCTTTTAGGATGTTATATGTATGCTTTCTCAACAAGTTTTATATGATTTATATATTTGGTAATTTGCTATTTATTTATTTATTTGTGAATATTTAAAATTCATAAGGCTTAGACTTGTTGTAAATTTCTGAAAAAAATATTAGTATTTCTATGAGAACTTAGGAGTTTATTGAGTAGGTTTTTGTTTTTAAAATGCACTTTTATACTATTTCACTTTTCCTTTAAATTTGTAATAATTAATTGTATTTTAATTTCCTTGTGTTGAAGCCTATATAAATAGGCTGCTGTGTGTTGTGTAGTATTAGTCTGAAAAAGGCTGGGTAATTTCTCGGCCGAAAGAGCTTACATTAATAAACAGTCCATGCCTTGGCTGAGTCAGTCCGTTTTCATTTTTTTCTTTTGAGGTATAGTTTTTATTTGGTTTTGTGTTTACTTAGAAAAAGTAGATTCACCTTACCTGAGCCCACGTAATTGATCACCAATTCAGAGACCCGTCCTTCAGTCGCAGATCAGAAAGTGGCTGGCCTCTTTTGCACGACAATTCAGTCGGAGGGCTTTTCAAACAAGAAGAACCGATTTGGTTTCTTCCCCATACAGTTTCAACCACTTGGCCCGTCTGATCCAAGGCAAAGTGAGGTTTCCGGCTCGGGAGACCAATCTGTCAAAGGAAAAAACTTCAAAGACCAGTTGACGTAAGGTTCAGGTATGGCACCTTTTATTACTTGCAGCAAGGAGACAAAAACATGCAAATACAGGATTTTGCCCAATTTACTAGTAGGTAGTATGCTTCTTGTATACAGTTCTATGAAATGTTACTTTTCTATGGTTGACGTAGTTAGACACAGCCTTCTGTATTGTTCTATAGAAAATTATATAAACATTGCATTTCAAGCACTTTATTCTTTTCACAAAGAATTGTTCTCCTATTTTAAGCAGTATTAAACTCTGAAGTTTTTAAAGCATTAATGTGATAACATTTATCTATTAATATGATTTTATTAATACATTTTAATAGGTCTTTATTCTTCATAATGAAACCACATGAGTAGAATGAAATGGTGATAATGAATATTCATGTGCCCACTGAAAGAATGATTTGAGTATTTGAAATGAAATACAGGAATTCTATTGGTTTATATTTTTAAATGGTGTATAAATATAATTGATGTAATTAATTAATCATCTGATGAAGTCTGAGTTGTGTGGACGAAAACGCATGTTTGAATATAAGGCTTTCATGTTAGTTACTTTTTGGCGTGTTGAATAAAGTGGAATTTTAATCTATTTAGTTCGTACTGGCTTCTTTCCGTATCTACAGCATTTCTTTTGGTTCTATAGAAAATGTTACCTAGATTTCCTGCTGACATGTTCAGATTTGAAACTCGCTATGTGTTACATAGAAAATGTTACTTGGATTTCCTGCTGACATGACTGGATTTATGAAAAACATTTGAGAAAAACAACCTGACCTTGGGGGCTGTATTTTTTATCCCACTTCAAGCTTTCGATTCTTCAATTGTGCAGCTCTAATACATATGTTACATTTCAAAGTACTTTTCTAGCTTAGGTACAAGTAAATGCTGATTGTGGTTCATGTTTTCAAACAGCCTTTGTCTTCATTATCAGTAGCTTCTGAAGCTGTGTATTTTCTCATAGCATAAGCAGAAAATCAATAACTCTTTGTTTAAATCTCATGACATTAGTAGAAGTGAAACATCTATTATTATTTCCCTGACATTAGCAAAAATTGAATGCTTCCCTGTAAATTTCCAAAGCATAAGCAGAGATGATAGCTGCGCATATTTCATGACATAACAGGACTGGAATGCTTCTGCAGCTCGTGCAGATTTATGCAGTGTGAAATAAAATAAATGGGTTAACCCTTTTTAAACCTTGAATGCACTAAGCATATTACTAATACATATTTTTCTAACAGTGGACATCCTACAAAAGGGCCTCACTGAGACAGATGCCTGGTGTCAAAGCCACGGCCTCAAGCTCAATGCCAAAAACTGCATTGTCATCCCTTTTGGTAAAAACTCTGTACCGATGAACTACCACATAGGTGGTAGTCTGTTTAACACCAAAAGTGTGATAAGAGACCTTGGGACACAGGTGGACATTAGTCTCTCCTTTGATGAGCACATTGCCACAGTAGTCAGGATATCCTTCTACGTGGCACACCTCATCACAAAAGGTTTCTCTCATCCAGGAAAAAAGAGGTCATTGTTCCCCTCTACTAATCACTCATTAGACCCATTATAGAGTACAATTCCCCTATTGGTATGTACCTCACAAGACATCTGCAACAACTGGAAAGTCCACAGAAATACCTCACATAGAAGATTACTGGCCTCAAACAGATGCCCTACGCAGACCATCTCAAAAATCTCCAGCTTTACTCCGTCACATATCGCCTACTCAGAGACACTGTCTGCCTAACATACAAAGCTATGTCAAACCCAGAGCTGTTGGACATGCTCCACTTAATGAATTCCCAATCCCTCTGAGCTACATGCTCTAGGGACCTAAACCTTGTCACCACAATAAACAGAAGATGCTGGAGGGATAGATTCCTGTCCCAGAGACTTTCCATACTCTGGAACAAACTACCTATCTATATCAAACAAGGCTTCTCATTAGCACTCATCAAGAAAAATCTTGATGATTGGATGGTAAATAGGAAATTCAACCCGGGGACCACTTCTGTGGCTCTGCTTGACAGGGCTACAGGTAAATAATTTTCTTGGGTGGCAAACGCTATGGTACCTTTTTGGCTAGGCTTATATAGGCCCTAGTGCCAATAGCCTAGTACCTACCTATGAACCTATGAACCTAAGAGCCTAAGTAAGGTTTCATGTACTGATTTCCAATATGATGTCCAAAGCAACACTGTGTTAATAAATGCAGAGTTTAAATAAAAATCAATATTTGGAAACCCTATACCTCCTTTATCCCAGCTTGTGGAATGCCAGAGAAGAGAAATTCTTATTTTTTGGGGAAACCAAAGGAAGTTAAGTAATAAGTTATTTCTTCTGTTTAATTTTGACAGGTGGAGTAATTATTAGAGCTTGGCCAATGAATAAGATTTTAGGTAACAGTATTATTTTGATTAAAGTTATTCTGTCTTCAAATGTGAAGAAGAGTCTGTTCCACCTGTCTATTTGCCTCCTTTGGTATCCCAAAAAAACAAGAATTTATCTTCTCTGGCACACCACAACCTGAGATGAAGGAGGTATAGGGTTTCCAAATACTGATTTTTATTTAAACTCTGCATTTATTAACATAGCGCTGCTTTGGAATAATACTTATACATCATATTGGAAGTCAATACATGAAACCTTACTTCTTAAATTAATAGGACATTGTTTGAACCATATACTGAAATATATAGAAACATCTTTATATGGATTTTAAAAATATGCATTCAAAGTGAAAGGTCAAAACTTGTTCTCACATCTCTTATAAACCAAATATCACTGCTGTTTAAAAAGCTTATGTTTTCTAATCAATTAATTAAGAATTATTTGTTTCTGAATACCAGGTATTATATGTCTCAAGTACAGTCATTAAGACAAGAACAAGAAAATTAGAGGAAGAAAGAAACCTCATTAACTTAGTGCTATGAATCTTAGCTCAGAAGTTGTACTAAAAATGAATACTTAAGACAGAAAATAACTGGAAAAGGAAGTGTGGTGGCTAAAATGGCAGGGCTATAAATCTAAACATAGGAAATGTAGAAACACAACATTTCTGGTGCTGAACAGAGCCTTGTTGCCTTACACAGGTACTGTGTCTGGAAAGCAAAAGCATATATTAGTTCCAAAAATTAAGAAAGTCTGAGAAGGGTGTTCCTGTACATAGAAGGTGTTTGAGATGAATCATATTGCAAAAAGTTGTTGGAAGTGATTTGGATATAAGGATGGACGGCAAAACTTAAGACATATCTTTGACAAATATGGGCATATTTTAAAACTTATTTTGGGCCAAGACAAAAATGCTTATATATACAAGGGATTAGGCTTTGTAATATTTGTAAAACCAGGAGATGCCAAAGAGTCAAGGCAAGCAGTGGATGGACTGCCAACCTTAGTGTCGTTTTAGAGGAACTTTATCTGGAGACTTTCGTAGATACTCCTATGATACAAGTAGATGATTGCTAGCCAGCCTTGATGAGTGTAAGCTATCAATTATGTCACTTATATTCAGGTTAGTACTAGGGTAACTGCTCTTGTGTGCTATTTTATGTCAAGCCAATTACTTCATGTAAGAATCAAACCTTGCACCTTGTGTGTAAAAGATAAGCACCTTAATCATTATACCAACCTCCACAGGTTTAAGTCCATGGGATCATGTAATATAGTGCATCAGTTGTGTGACATTCTATGTAAGTCACTGGACAATATGTGGAGCCAAAGGCATGACCCAGGGTTGATTAAGTGCACTGTAAAGAACTGTCCCATAAATGTAGCCAAAGGCATGATGCAGAGTTATATGAAGTGGTATGGAAGGAAATGGCCTATAGGTGGATCCAAAGGAGTGATCCAAAATTGTATGAAGTGCCATGTGAGGAACTGTTCCATGGGTGGAGCAGAAACACTGATCTAGAATAGATGGGTAGAATGGTTTTTCTATGAGATGCTCCTTCTTCAGTGAATGGAAGACACCTCAACAGTAACGTGGAAAGAGAAGCCTAACAGAGGATCCAACAACCTGGAGGACTACATGGGAGAACTTTCCCCAATATAAGAAATAGAGACGCTGAGAAGCATCTGTATTAAGTGTGAATGGAAGCAGAGATTAACAATTGAGACAGCAGATGTCCTGGAGAAGAGATCCAGTAATAACTGAATGAGAAGGAATGGATGTAAGCCTACCTTGTGTTTGTTTGCTTATGACAAAGCAAGAAGTGAGTGTTGTTTGATGGAAAGCAGTTAAAGTATAAGGTACTGTGTGGCAGAGTTGGACAAGCAACTAACTGACCATATTGTATAAACAGACTAATAAAATCCTCTTTTTTTTGGTAGAAAGTTGAAGCTGTACAGAATTATTGGATTATTATAATGATTAGTTTACAAAAATGAATTATCTGGAAATTCATGCATGTTCTGGTGTCCTGAATTCAGCAACTCAATATGATTTACTTCAGATAACAGTAAAGTTTAACTTTCAATTTATACTAAAGTAGCTATAAATCTCATGGGTAAGGTTTCATTTTCTTAACAACCTTTCTTCTAGCTCATATGTAACCACCATTTTACCATGTTTTAAAACTAAAACATATACAAATACCTCTGCATTCTGCTGTGCTACATCAGACTTCTACAAGTGGCATTCCTACACAAGGCATTCCTACAAGTGACATTTCATGGGAGAAAAGCAACAACTGTAGTGGCATATGCCTTCTTCTATGCTGGTTCAGGCATGTGCCTTCTTTTATGCTATTTCAGACAAACTTACAACACAATCAGTTTCACTGGTTTGACTGTACCAGATTGTCTTGTTTAATACTCAGAAGTCCACCTTATGAATTGATCAAATATCTCCAGTTTACTTTTCATGGTATGCAATATTTCAGCATTCATAATTTAAATTCAGGTTTGACACTAGAAGTCACAGATGTATTTTATCAAGACTCTTCTAGAGACATTAAACTTTTTAAACTTTTTGGTTTTATTTAATCTGCCTCTTATAATTTCATCACTCACAAAATATTTATTTCCTAATACTATATGCATGCATTTACTCAGAAAGATATACTATAGTTAACTCTTCTGGAAATCTGTAAAGGTCTTGTAAAAATGTATCATGCCTATTATGCAAATCAGATCTGTATAACTTATACACAGGATCCAGTAACCTCCATGTAGGCGTCAAACGAAGCCTACAAAAAGTTACGTTACTGAGATAAGCAGCAGCGCTGATTGCATTTTCATGCTACTCTTCATCCTTACATCAATGCAAGCAAGGTTTCATGGCCAGCCACAGTGCTGCTGGTCGACAAACCATGCAGAGCAGCACTGGCAGAAAAAGAATACGCATTCAAGTTTGCCTATGGGCAAACCTGCTCTGCGAGATCGGGTGAACAGCCACAATGACTACCAGGGTTGAAAATACTGCAATAACAGTAGTAATAACACGATAAAGAAAGTGTACTGAGTGCATTGTACACTAAAACAAATATCTGCAGAAAGAAATAATGGAAGGGGACGGTAGATGGTATGGGCAACTACAAGGAAAAGTACACTGGGAAAGGAAAGTATGCTGATGAAAATGTGCACAGACATGAATGATAGGAATGAATAAAGAGGAAGAAGACAAGGTAAATATGGAAATGTCCCCAAGACAGGATATTTCAATGTATGTACACTTCCAAGACAAGTCAGTAACATAACATTATATAAATACGTGGATAGCACAGTATGTACTGCTGTTTCTACCTCCTATGTCAGTATATTATGATACAAACACGCATGATACTATATATGTGATGCATACCTCTTAAACTTGTAGTGCAAGAAATGTGGACAAAGCCCAACAAAATGGGGGGACAAAGGCCAAAAAATAGGGACATATTTTAAATATTGCTCTTATAAACTTAGAAACTTGCTAGGGTTATATAGTTCATTTTAACACATATTTTCTGAAGGATTAGAAGTCTGAAACTCAAATATATGTCATTATTTGGTGACTTCAGTCTTCAGATCATCTCAGCAAATTTCCAGAAAACCACAAGGAACAGACCAAAAATATGAACCAAAAATCTGGACATTCTGTGAAAATCTGGGCAGTTGAGAGGTATGATGTGATGGTCACACAACGTTAGATGTCACTGGAGGAGAATGGTTCTGATATAAACATCACTTGACATGCTCATTGGAGAGGGCACTTAGCAAGGGTGGTATATAAATTAGGAGTATCTGCATACTCTGAAGATTTGCAAAATGACATGCTTGAATATGACTGACATGTCACCATAGTTTTCAACCTATCCGGGACACATAGCAACAGACACCTGGACAAATGTAGAAATAAAGAGGCAAAATCATGGGCACTTTTAAAATATTACAACCATTAACCTGTGGTATTTACAAAATATGTGATTGTAACTTCTTATACATGATCTGCAGTAACAGATGTACAACTGTAATGCTTGTCAGTATTTTATAAAGAGAATTCACGACCCCTTCTCCAAACCTGACCACATGTTGGAGGGATAAATAAAGACAGTGTTAAACCTGGAGTTGAAATCAGGGGCAATCCCGGCCAGTTGAGAGATATGCATGACACATAAGCCACCCCCCCCCTGCAAGAATCAAACCCATGCCATCAATGTTGTGAATGAGCTGTGTATTTTCTGGGCGCAACACAGAAAGAAGTATCACACATGCATCTAAAAGAACACATTGAAGGGAAGTCTGCATTACCAAATCCTAATGGGTATGCATTCCAGAGGATCGTTCTGCAGGGCCCACTAAATGTGTGGGAGCTCACTGCACCAAATGCGATACACTTGACTAAAGCATCTCTGCCTGATGTAGGTATCAGCCATACAGAAAACAACACATACAAACACCGCACTATTATGAGCGGATTCTCAGTTTACTATCAAAATCCAAAAATGCGCTTCTAGTACCACAACATTGAATGTATGGCTTCAAGCTTTAGTTAAATTGAAAGCAAAATTAGTGAATGTGTAATACCAATATCTGGATGGCTAATGCAGTTCAATGGTCAGTTTTTCCAAAACATCGCATACTGAAAATTGGCTTTAACATGTTTTGAAATGTTGGCATAAAAACATTTTTATTTTTGACATTTTATTTCGACAGCATACTTAAACAAAGAAGTGCATTCCAGATTTTGATTGTAAATGGTGGATTCCATACACACAACTGGGTATTGCATGCATCTGACATATGTAATACCACTGGATATTGTCTGAAGCATCTGTAATTGAAATGTGAATTAAGAAGTGATCCATGATACTGAATGGTACAACATGATGGCAGTGCATCAACTGTGCAAAAAAAATTACAGCAGTGGAAAGTCGTGTCAATGATAGAGGAAGTTGTCACTGTAATATTGTACACATATCAAACAATACATGGAGCACACTCTAGAAGTACATGTCAAACCTCAACATATTTGCCACGTGATCACTATTCCCTTGACATTGCCATTGAAAATGTTATACTGTCATGAAATCCTAACATGCATCCCTATGTATTCATGCAAATTATCAAGTGGTAGTGATGCAGTGGTACATCCGTGATGAAGCACAGTGATACTATAGCTGCATCTGTGCTATAATTGACTTCAAGCTGTATATCACCTCCAGATAAAACCGTGGGTATGACTCACGTGGCACAGTGTAACTGTTAATACAGTTGTACAACTCTACCTATTTCACATCATTACACCATTTGTACTTCATATCCCTGTATGTTTATCAGTGGAAATTTGTGGTTGAGGGCCCTGACACCACATAAGGACACATAACAACTGAGATGGATGCATTTCATGAAGAACAGTTAATGACATAAATGCTGACAGTGACACAGTGCTTAAGCATCTGTATAATCTTTGTGAATAGCAACACAATAACACATACAATGAATTCGCCAAGGTTGCAAGTGAATCTCAAAATGTCATATGTTTGTGAATATAACAGCATTACAACATGTCGATGAACCCAGGTGTATGTGCCCATGAAATCACTATGATATAATATAGCCGTATGTCAGATAACATTTCTAGATGCTAGGTGTACACATCACACCTGTGCCATACTACAGCTGTCACTGTGATGGTTGAATGAGAACTGTGTATAATGGTGATATACTCCACTACAAAAAGATGTGTCTTAGTAAGACAACAATATACATAGCATCATCCCATGTCAACAGTTCTCAGGGGGCATATTACTACAGCTGTTATGGAAGGAATAGGTAACCAAATTACAGCAGTAGGCATCAATACAGTAGCTTAAATCCCAGATTGGAATACACTGTTGTAGGGCTATAGTACATCCACTCTTAAACATAGCAGATGTGGATGAAAACACATAGACATGTGCAATGTTCTTAGAGTCATAGGACATTACTAGGCTAACGGCCAAGAACCTATACAGTTGTAGCCATTATTATTCCATTTAAACACAAATCACTATCTTTAGGTGAGGGAGTAAAGGTATGAGCGTTTGTGTTTGATTTTATTACAGACTGCCTCTGTCCATATGGGGGTATATGTGCTTGTGTTTGAATTTATTACAAACTGCCTCTGTCCATATGGGACCTGGGCACCACCCCATGAGTGAATTAGCAATCCCATATCTAGTGGTCTGGAGATGGCTAATAGAAGGATATGAAGGCACATTGCTTCAAGATGTGTGAACTCATCTTTGAGATGCTGACATCCTCGGTATTCTGCATAAAGGATGTTTTGTAGATAGAGGGGGAAAAGGGGTTGCTGGATTCAGGGGGACTTATGTTAAAGGTTCTCCTGAGTGGGAGTCAATGAGATGAGATTCAAAACATCATACAATGACAGTAATGCACCACCAGCACACACACACGTTGACTGTGGTCAAATTTGAATAGCATGCCTGTTTAGGTATACAAGCTGTATTCCATGCACCATATGACTAGTGCCAGTGCAGAAGTCTAACTTTAATTATGTCAGATTGCACTTTATAGAGGATAATATCATCAATGTATGCTGTGAAAAAAAAATATTGTGAGCAGTGTCTGACATAGCTGTGGATTCACATCCCTGTGTATAATTGTGTCTAGACTGATAGTCAAATGAACACACACACAAGTTGACTGCTGTGAGATTAGAACCCCTACCTACCTACTTATTTATACAGGCTAGAGAACACAGCAAGTAATGCTTACATCACTGCAGAAGTCTGACTCTAACAGTGTCAGAGTGCACTTTATAGAGGATGACATTCTCACTGTATGCTGAGAGGAAGACATTGGGAGGAGTATCTACATAGCTGTGGACTCACATCCCAGTGTAAAATTGACTCCAGTGTGATAGTTGAATGAAGTCACACAAACACTAAAGTTAACTGCTGTGAGATTAGAACCCCTATCTATTGAGTTACACAAGTTAGAGAAAACACTACTTAATGCTCATACCAGTGCACTTTAAAGAGTATGACATCATTGTAGTGTTGCAGGTAACATATACTGTTATGAGACTTGGGTGCAAAGCAATGATTTGTGATATGATTGTGTGAGCGCAACTGGCAAAAGTACTTATAAATACATCCTGGCAACCTAGGTGAAGTAAGCTGTCATGAATGAATATTGCAGAAGTAAGACAGACTTGTCTCTCCCACTAGACAACACATTAGATTATTTCAATACTATATTCCTGGACACATTAAATAGCTTTGCACATCTCAACACACAAAATGAGTCAAAACAAACTATGCTCCCTGGTTAACCAAGTCCTCTAGAAATCTGATGCACCTTAGAGATAAAACCTGGAAACTTTATCAGATCAACAAACACTAGGACACCCTGTCACTGTTTAAACAGCTCTGAAATCAGGCAATAAAGGTAGTCCACAATGAAAAATAAGCTCACTACACAAAACTGCAGTCTAACCATAAAGAAAATCCACAAAAGTTCTGGAACTCCATCTCATCCCTCCTGAACTCTGGCACAAAAAACAATCCTTGACCCCACCCTGGCAAGCCTACTCATGAAGTTGCATCTCTCTTTAACTAATTTTTTATAAACTCAATAACCAACATTACTGCCAGCTTCCAACATAGCAAAGACAGCTTAAGTGACACTGCGCCACCAAAACCCCCCCTACCATCCTGACCTCTACAATCACCACCGCCACCCCTGAATCCACCCCCCATTCTTCCTCCAACTGCAATATAAATCCCATTTCTACTGCAACCATTAAAAGACTGCTCCTTAAGCTCAAACTCTGCTCTAATGCTCCTGACAATCTACGCCCAACATATCTAAAGATTACAGCTGAAGCCATTGCATTGCCTATAAATATCCTAATCAACTGATCCATCCAGGAATCTTATTTACCAAAAATATGGAAGAAAGCCGTCATTCTCCCTCTCCACAAAGGCGACAAAAACAATGATATCTCCAGCTTTCAACCTATTGCTATCATATCCCCTATCTCTAAGATCAAGGAAAAATGTATTCCCATTCAGCTTATGCCCTATCTACTTCAGAACCACCTTCTGTCTTCCACCCAATATGGGTTCAGACCTGGCCACAACACTACAACTGCCCTTATTTCTTTCCTGGAGACTATTAACAGAGCTCATGATAATGAGAAAATTCTATCTACCATATTCTTAGATCTCTCAAAGGCTTTTGACACAGTTTCCTACCCTTTACTTCTTTCAAAACTCTCCAACTTTAGACTCTCCCCCACTACTCTCAGTTGGTCCTCAAGCTATCTAAAAAACAGACAGCAAGCCATCAAATGGCAAACTCCAGCTCTTCCTAGTGGAGTTCCTTGAGGCACCATACTTGCCCCCCCACCTATTCAACATTTTTATTAATGACTTCCCCACATCTATGACTGTTAGGGCCCTTATCCAATATGCAGACAACTCTACCATTGTTTCCACAGCTGACTATCTCTGAATTCCAGCTTAAAACCCAAACAGCCTTCTCCATCATTGAATCCAGGATGCTTAAAAAACACCTAGCCCTCCCTTTTGGACAAAGACACATTTAAGATCTACTCCCAAGCTAACGCACAAATAGAAATTGTAAAACATACAAAACTTCTGGGAGTTACAATAGATGAATAACTAAAATCTGATATTCATCTGCAACAAAACATCCAAAAACCCATCTGAAGCTCTGAATGATCTATAGGCACAACCACTTACTTAGCCTGTCCTCCAGACACTCGCCTCTACCTACCTACTTCCTTCCCTAATGTATGGTACCCCTCTACTTACCCACCTCCAAACCACTCAAAAAGCCAAGCTTGAAACTTGTTACAATAAAATTGCAAAATTTGCAACAAATTCCAAAACCTCCTCCCATCACTGTACTATTCTTCTCACCCTAAAATGGCTGGAACTTCCAAACTACTTCAACTATCTGCAACTTACTACTGCCCACAAACATCTTTAAACCTTCTGACTGTCCTGCCCTTAGTTCTATCTTCACTTTTTACCTCCCAGATAATTCCCTTAGATCTGAGAATCAGACACTCCTTCAGGTACACAAACCAAGCCTGCCAACAGGCCAACTTTTCTTCTCTCACATTCTTGCCAAGAATTGGAATGCTCTTCCATTAGCAATCAGAACAATCCAAAACCCTGCCGTCTTCAAAACTTCTTTCCACGCCTATCTATCCTCCAGCTGAAACTGCTCTTGCACTCAGGCACCTTGAATTTATATCTGTAATTGACTTCCTACCCTCACACTCTCTCTGCTGGCTAGTCTATCTATAATTTCTCTCCACAATACCACTGAACTTATATTATACCTTCAATTTTGCATTTCCAATCACTATTAGAAAATGCTATACTACCTTTGTATATACATTTATCTGTACTGAATGAATTATAACTTTTATCCAATATTTGTTAAGCTATGCCATACTACCAATGTACACAATTTTCTTCAGTTTGTACTCTACTTATACTTCTGAAATGTACTTTTATGTGTACTTTTTATGTGCACTCTTAATTTTTGTGCTGAGGAGTTTTTCTCCTCAGGCCTCCTCTGAAAATTAGCTCTGCAAGCCCGGTGGAATTTCCTGGTTAACAAACTGCAAATAACTAAATAAATAAATAAAATAAATGTACCTGTTTTTCAGGATGTTGTGTAAATGAGACACACGCACACATTTACACTCTTAGCAAACACCAGTAGTGCAGTTATGGAGTTATCTGTCTTTATATTCAAATGAAGGTATGTCCACATTAATACAAGTTGTTGACAATATCAGTGGGGGTATGATCATGCATGACCAATGTCTACTGTCACTATAAACCCATACCAAATGTAACAATCCAGTTAGGCTAGTAATTCTGGAGTCTGTTTGTCAATGGCCCAAGTACTGATATATCATTTGCAAGTGCACTGCAGACACACATGAATATCAGAAAGTATGTGTCTAGTCAAGCACATGTCACTGTCTGTCTCGTGTGGTTATGAATGCATTTCCATGTATTGGAGTATTACAGACCAGTAACCAGAGTTAGACAAGCTGAACACCTCTTCACAAAATGCAATGCTGAGAAGCTTTTTTGTGTTGATGATAGCAAAGTATTAATCCATGCACAGTTCAAATTTCAGGAATTCGACTTGGACCCATGAAATTACAGTGTCCACTGTTGCTCATTGTCAAACTGTGTGAAAATAGGGACATACAGCAACTTACCTGATTGGGATTAACTGCAAAATACATCTGTTTGTTGTTAATGTTTCATGTGTTGGGCTTGCAAAGTATGTTATGGGAGAAATTGCAGGCAGCTAGTGTGATGTACATGGTGTACTCTATATCTGAAATGTCAGGGCCAAATTTTTATTATAGAAATAACTATTGTCCTTGCCTTCCCTGCTTCTGCCAGTGTTAAACCCTGAGCAAAGGCATTTCTCTGCTTAATGAAAACAATGAAAAGTTTAATGAAGTACAGCTTCCTTCATGGAAACATACTCAGTGGTGAGGTGTGGCCAACAGTACTGAGTGTGGAAAATATATGTGTGGCCTAGCTTTCTCCGTGACACACAGTGTAAGAACAGTAAGCTCTCGGTCAAAGCACAAATAAGCCAAGGTTCAAATCCAAATGATTCCCTTGTTTTTCTCAGATGGTGTTAGGATGTTATTAGCTACATAAATGTGATCGGGACTGCAAATATAATTATCAGCATCTACACTAAAATATGTATCTTCCCCAAATTGTATTAGTAATGCCAAACTCAATACACTTCTCCAACTAGTAGCTGTTTTGCAGACCTCACTGCAGATCCTAAGTTAATTGTGTATACAGCTTGTTACAAATGACATGGGGTGCTACTTCTTTTAAAATGTTTAACCGGCGCAGTGGTGCAGTGGTTAACATCGTCACCTCACAGCAAGAGGTTCTCCGGTTTGATTCTCGGCTGGGTGCCTTCTGTGTGGAGTTTGCATGTTCTCCCTGTGTTCGCGTGGGTTTCCTCCCTCCCACATTCCAAAGACATGCATCTAAACAGGCTCTCTGGAACCTAGTCGGACTTTCCCGGTCAACAAATGATAAATAAATAAATAAATAAAAATAAATAAAATAATATGACCATAGCCAGGGAATGCTTCTTCTGTGGTAATGTACTGCTATTTGTGTAGGGATGGTTATCTTGAAAACTGTGTCCAGTCTGCTTCTTCACAGTAAGGAAGGACAGTTTCCACATAATATTAGATGAACATTTCATCCATCATCCTACTAAAGATGCTACAATATATTCTGATGAGACAGTGGAGGTGATGACAAACACATAGGCGGTACTGTCCTAGCACATTCATGAACATCCTAATGGTGTATTTGTATGGCATGTTTTCTCAATCAGAATATGTCCTGCTCTGTAGCATGAATTTCTTGAGATAAGGATACAGGAGATATAGAGTGACAATAATTAATACATCCATGTACAGCTGTTTGAATAAGAATTGGAACTTCTGAAATATAATGTTGCCATGTGGGAAATTATTTTTGACAGGTATATCAATTGTGGCCCACCTTACAGTTTACTTGATTGGCAGACAAATCATATTTATGTAGGAGAAGGGGTAGACAGATGGATAGGCAACAGATACACAGGAAAGAGATCTCTGAAAACTGTCATTAAGAGCATGCCCTACTGCTTGAGTTATTAGCCTTAGCAAGACACAAGCATACGTTTTTACATCTGATCATCACATGAACATGACACAAAGGGAATCCTACAGCAGACTTTGAAACCTTGCACACTATAGGAGCACTGATAACCTATTGAAACAAGGTAACATGTTTGTATTATCCATCAGCAGAGACATGCACACTACAGGAGCACTGATAACCTATTGAATCAAGGTAACATGTTGGTATTATCCATCAGCAGAGACATGCACACTACAAGAGCACTGATAACCTATGGCATCAAGGTAACGTGTTGGTATTATTCATCAGCAGAGACATGCACACTACAGGACCACTGATAACTGATTGGATCACGGTAACATGTTGGTATTATTCATCAGCAGAGACATGCATACTACAGGGGAACTGATATCCTTTTGAATCAAGGTTATTCATCAGCAGAGTCATGATAGTATACAGAGACCATGAGATGACCTTTACATCCATCAGCCTAATATAAACACACATAAAGAGGGGTGGGAGTGGAAGGATAAATACAAGGAGAGCTGGACATACACATAACAATGTTTGGTGTAATGGAACATTCATGGACATATTTTGGTGTGTTCTCATTATTAACCTGCCATGGTCTGCAGAATGAAGTGGCTGATATAGGAGTAAAGAAGGGTGAGGAGAGGGACAGCAGGCTTATGACAAGAAGAACAAGGTTGGATAAATATCTCATAGTTGTGAAAATGGATGTCACTTGAATTACTCTTTTTGGCTAGTATTCAATATATCTCCTTGAGAACTCATGACTGTGGCAAATATTAAGATGTGCGTGATTAAACATATCATAGATGTGTTTCATCTCACTAAAAATGATGTGAGATGCATCTGGAATCAAGCCCTCAATACTATGGGCAATCTTCAGTCAAGTGATTTATGTCAACACTCTGCATAGGAAGTTGCACTTTGAAACATCCCTCAGTCTAAGACATGTCAAAGTTAAGTGTTTCAAAGTAGTGCCTTTACTCGGCCTTAACTCTGTATTACTATGTTTAAGCACAATTGTATGAAAATAACTGGACTAGTGTGGCCAATGGAAAAATCTCACCTGGTTTTGTCACAAGCTGTGAACCGCCATTTACCAGCACTTGGCAAATGGTTTGCTATGCCAAACTCCGAGCAAATGCAGAGGACAAAAAATTAAGTTTTTTTTTTTTATTGGACATCTCTGGCCATGTGTGTTGTGTGTGATTCTATTTTTTGACCAGATTCAATGTGTGAAAATGGGTTTGATAGGAAAGTGGTGAAATGGTGATGTAAGTAGAGAGAAGAACAAAGGAGAAGCAATAAAGGCATTTGTGGGAGGGGATTGGGAGACAACCATAGATATCTACTTCTTCACCACAGTAATATGCACATGTAGACAACATCTGATGAATTTGGACTGCCACTACAACACAGATGATTGACAACAGTGCAATGATGTTGTATTGTTAATTGGAGCAAATCAAGTGTGACAAGAATACACATAAGCAAAGTGGAGAACTATGTATAGACACATTTTTTGTGGGACAGGTGCTCATTTTTTTTCAAAAGGCGAGGAATATTAGGAAGGGACCTAGGAATGCATGGGTCAGGTAGGTAGGGTAGGTGAGGAAGCAGGTGCAGACAAACAGGGCATACAAGACAGACACAGGAATGTTGATGGGCCCAAAAAGTTTTGGGGGAAACCATGACTGAGTATAGGTAAGGGACATTGCAGGCACATGTCCGTCAAGCATGGGGTAAGTGAGAATCTAGTTCTTACCTCGGAACTGTCCTCCCTTTCCCCTTCCTCAGTTGTCTGGACCCTGCTTAACAACGCTGATGCATGTACCAAAGCCACTGTCTATTAGATCTCACACTATCCCTGGCAGGTCCTGGTGGGTGGCATAATCACTGCTTCTGCCAGTACTCCCAGAAAGTACAACTGCATTACCAGCCATGGCACTGCTACCTGATGAGGAAGGGCCAGGTAGGGCAGGGTTGTGAAGGCAGTACAGCTATGTTTCATCCCAGATGTGCTTCGTTAATCCTTGGAATATGCACATATTCCATAGATGCTTTTAAAGATACTAGAGAATACGTTAACAACATGGCATTAAAGCCAATATTGCTACAGTTCAACTTTAAAAATGGTAACTATTGAATATGAATATACAGGTTAGTTGTGGGAATTGAACCCACATAATCTAAACAGACTATTACATTTGCCTAATACAATCACCAACAGCTACAGGAGAAAGCATGCATGCTTTCTGTTACAGTTAAGGTATGCATGTTCAAGTTGCTACTAATCTATGGAATCACAATAATTAATAAAGAGTTAGTTGTGCTACAGATATACCCCTTGCCCCTCTGAGTCACCCCAATCACTCGTCCTGTGCCTCCCTGTTTGCCACAATTTCCTCTGCAGCTGTAAAATACAGAATGAGAAAAGAAGAGACATTAAAGCATTATGCATATCAGTCTTGGCTATCTACACCATTCCATATCATTTCAAGTTGCTTGATCTGTATACTTACACAACTAAGGAGGAATTATCAGTTTTAAACTCATCCAGCCACTGGTCGATTTGTGCCTGCTAGCTGTTCTTAAGGTTATTGTAGTGGTGCCTAAAGAACTCCTCAGTGTGTGGTATCCCAGTTACACTAGAGACAGCCTTGACTAGGCTTGTTCAAGCCTCAGTCTTGTACTGAGACCCGGTATAGTCTCCCTGCAGCAGCCTCCAGCTGTAGCACTATATGAGAAGTACAGTATGGATTCTAGATTCCTGCACACCCAACATCTGTGCCCTGAATTTAGTACCATCATTCCTATGACCTGCCATGTCTGCAGAGGTCCTCCACCAACAGTAGCAATGGTTTCCCAACAAACTGTGATCTCGCATGTTATGACCTGTGTGCAAACATGCACAACCATGCCAACCATATCTGTGTGATAGTAAGCAAAGTGAAACATTGCCAAACAAAGAGGATGGGAGTTTATGAAACAGTAATGATGATGTCAAACTTGTCAACACAGAAATGCTGAATGACTTGCCTTTTAATCCTTGACTTTGGAAGGATCAATGGGATGATTTGGCACATACTTCAGTTGGACTTACCCACAGTTAAAAATAATTTATATAAGGTGGGATTCAAACCTATGTAAAAGGAAATACATACATTTCCACTAAGGTGATTATTCCACATTACCACAGAAGAAGCATTCCCTGGCTATGGTCATTAAAGATATACAGCTTAAAGAATGACTGGTGCTATACTTTAATGAGACCTTAATGTGTGTGACAAGTCCTACCTCATGCATTCTTAGCTGCAATGCAGGACTAATATCTGGTAATATATTGGAAATAGACTTGCATGACTTTGGTAATAAAGTATGGAATTATGATACATACCTCACAATCATTTCTATTTTACAGTTATAATTTGGTTATTGTAGGGGTCTATGTGATTGCCTGTTAATCAGAGATATGTAACTGCATTTTTCTACTGCATAATCATCATTGACAAGCTAAACCAGTTATGCTCATAATCAAATGGGGCTCAGATGTCAGTCATTAATGAGCTATGATACCTACACAAGTATGCATATGCAAGCCGTAATGATACCTTTCTGTCAATCATCCTGATGTACATGGCTATTATTATGTAGTATTACCTTTATAATCAAACTTTTGGGAGCAATGACAGTGAGACACCCTTACTAAAGAGCAGAGTCTACTGTATTTCAACCCTGGCTCACTTGTGTTCTAGCCATAAACTTAATGCACTTACACCTGGTGCCACAGGGAAAGATAAACAACAGCTACATTTTCCACAGTGAGCTCTGTCCAAATGACCACACATTGTTGCTCAGCTTGTTTGTGTGGACAAAGATGAACTAAATTAATTTTCTCGCCTTTTCGTTAAGAGGTGAACCATGCTTGTGCACAGGTAGGCAACAAACACACATGGAAGAAGCAATAATGATCATGCTAAATGCGTAAATACTCATTATGACTCCCTCACTAAAAACATTTACTGGAGGACTCAAACCCTGATTTCCTTCTGCTCTTGCTTTTTTAGCTCACAGCATTGAACCTTGTTCCACAGAGACAGTCAGCTAGCAAGTTGAATTTCTTCACTCATTACCATCCATGGTGCTGACTACTGCACGATGCTGCTAAGTGTGTTTGCACTCTATAAGGTGACTGAAATTAAATTTTTCATTTTTTTCCTTAAGCAGTGAAGCATGTTTACATATGCCAAGTGCCATGCACATGGTAAAGGCAAATAAATAAACAAATAAATATAAAAAAGATAAACAAAAGGGAAACAAAGGTTAAAAATTAGACAGGTCTGGATTTCAACCATCAGACTACTGCACTTACACAATATAGTTGTAGGGATTCTATTTCTTTGCCACAGGTATAGCTTTTCAGTAGTACTCAAATAATGTGCAAAGAAGCATTTCCCATTTTATACCCATTATTAAACAGTTCATATAATTTGGCATTCTCAGTTGATTGTATATGTGTAGATGGATTCACTTTATAATCTCGAAATACTGAAATATCGAATTTCAGTATCTCAAGACTATAAAGCCGAAAAGTCACAAACCCAAAAACCAAAACCATGAAATTCAAAACCGCCAACATAAACAAAACACTACACAATACATACAAACACAAATACACCTACCTCCCAACACTACAACAAAGCAAAACAACACACAAGAACACAACAAAACAAACACACACACAGACCCTTCCTATAAGCCTCCCACACCCCCGGTACATATATATACTAACTCAGAGGCTGCACTAAACATCAAAAGACAGAAAACCCACCACAACATATTCTACACTTCCCTTGCACAAACACACATCACATACATACAGACACCACCATTCTCAACACTGACAAACTGACACTCTTACCTACCTACCCTAACCCACACCTAACACTCCCCAACAAACTCACATACACACAATCCCTCCCCAAAACCCTTAAAAAACATAACACTTATCTAATCTGCCATCAGTACTGCTGGTTCGACATTTCCAGGTTCGATAGTCTACAGTTTCACACAAATGCAGATTTGACAATTTGGTCTCAAAATAATGAAATTCAACATTTCAGCATTTTGGGATTCCAAAAGGAACCAGTGTAGATAATGTATTTAGTGGAATGAGTGATCACACAATATCTATGAATATGTTTGCTAAACTGCAGCTCTGCTTTCTCTTTGTTTTCTGAGAATCCTTTCATTATCTCCATTTTACTCTCAGATGTGCAATCTTTAGTGCATGTCCTCTTTTTTTCTTTCAAGGTGTGATAAAAATACATGACAGTGAACAACAATTTTCAGCAAATGTAGTAAAATGTGCTATTATGGTAAAGAAATATATATGCAAAGTGTTTGGTTTTGTTTAAAAGCTCACTACAGTTAGCTTCACACTTTGTAAGAGTATCCTCACTAGCATATCCACTTCAGGGAAGGGTGTCTGTATGTTACTGTGTTTTGCTTCAGTCAGAATAATCATTCATAGTTCATAGGTTCATAGGTTCATAGATTAGTACTAAGCTAACTGCCCTTGCGAGCCATTTTAAGCCTAGCCAATTATCCCTTGTGAGACTCAAACCCTGCACCTTGCGTTTGTGAGGCAAACACCTTAACCATTAGTCCACCCTCCCAGTTGCAACCCATTAGCACTTAACAGTGGTGCAGCAGCTACACTATGTTTATATCTGCTATACAAAGTCAGAAGTTTGGTATTCAGCAATTCTAATGTGTTCACACCTCATTTACATGTTCAGAGTGCTCAGAGGGCTGAATCTATACTAAAAGGTAACCATGTAGCTAGGGAACTTGAAGGTGAGAAGATTGTATTCAGTTCTGCAAATAGGTTCATAGGTAGGTACTAGGCTATTGGCCCTAGGGCCTATATAAGCCTAGCCAAAAAGGTACCCTGGCTTTCACCATCCAAGAAAATTATTTTCCTGTGCTCTTGTCGAGCAGAGCCACAGAAGTGATCTCCGGGGTGAATTCCCCATCTCCCATCCAATCATCAAGATTTTTCTTGAAGAGTGCTAATGAGAAGCTTTGTTTGATATAGATAGGTAGTTTTTTCCAGAGTATGGGAAGTCTCTGGGACAGGAATCTATCCCTCCAGCATGTTCTGTTTATTGTGGTGACAAGGTTTAGGTCCCTAGAGCGTGTAACTCAGAGGGATTGGGATTTCTTTAAGAGGAGCATGTCCAACAGCTCTGGGTTTGATATAGCTTTGTATGTTAGGCAGAGATCGCCTCTGAGTAGGTGATACGTGATGGAGTAAAGCTGAAGTTTTTTGAAACGGTCTGCATAGGGTATCTGTTTGAGTCCAGTAACCCTCTTTGTGAGGTATTTCTGTGGGCTTTCCAGTTGTTGTAGATGTCTTGTGAGGTACATACCAAAAGGGGGGGCCTGTATTCTATAATGGGTCTAATGAGTGATGAGTAGTGGGGAACAATGACTTCTTTTTTCCTGGATGAGAAACCTTTTGTGATGAGGTGTGCCATGTAGAAGGATTTCTTTACTACTGTGGCGATGTGATTATCAAAGGAGAGACTACTGTTACAGTATATTTAACAGTGAATAAAAGATTGAAAGTAATTTTGCTGCAAATATGTAACATAAATAACGTATAAAATAAAGCTTGCTTAAATGTAGAAATAGAGTTTAGCAATATGTGATTAACATCCATACTAAAATGACTGTGGCTTGGAAAATAAGGAATTTGCTTAATGGACATGCTTTCCTACAGAATCAGTATACATTTCACACTGTCAGCAAGAAAGCTGACCTCTTACAGACTTGGCAAGAATGGAAAGAAAAACAGGATGTAAGCATTTCACATTGTCAGTAAGAAAGTTAACCTGCTTCTGTAAAGAATGGACAACAGGAAAACAACTTGTGCATGTTTCTATCATATGACATTGTTAAGCAAGGAAGTTTGAATGGTGCTTTTATCAAGTCAGCATTTTCACAAAAAAAGACAATACCAGTACAGGATGAAAACATATTTTTCTGCAAACACCAGCAAACAGATGTTCTCATACAAAGTCCAAAATGGAAGTGGCTTGAGTTTTTCTAAAGCATTAGTATTATTAAAACATAATTGTTAAATGTTCACATGTAACACTATTTGGTAATTGTAATAAAATGTTACACTTATGCATATATGTCATTGATAATCTGTTTGCAAGTAAATGTTAAAAGTAAAAAAAACTCATTTAAATCAAGTATAGCCAGAAAATGGGCCATGATATACATACAGTTCAAATAAAGTACATATGAGGGTACAGATACCTACTAGTAGTAGTAGACAGCAAAGGCAACAGAAAAAAATATATATTCTGTCATTGAAAACAGCCAAATAAATCATCAAATCAGACAAAGGTCTATAGTTTAATAACCTAATAAAGCAAATTTCTAAAAAAGGTGTTGGGCTGGTATACATTCTATTATCACAGCATAAAGCAAATAAACAATACTGCAGTACTACAGGGGGAGGGGTACTTTCTCAGTTTTACATTGACTGTGTAAGCAGTATGTATTACAAAAGGGTCTAAAATAAAGCTACAGGAAGAAATAATATCCCATTCCTTCTTGACAATACTCATTTAGGGGGAGGGGAAAACAGGTATTAGTGCATTAGAAATACTGATAAACAGATTAAACCTGACAGGATAAGATATTTTACAAGTTGGTAATAGCTATCATGTTAGTTATTATTGCATTGTTTAATATTAAATTGTATTTATAACCTGTTAAACTGTAAAGCTATACAAGTGATGGCTTAAAATTGTTTTATTAAAGCTATACAAGAGAGAGAGAGCGAGAGAGTAAAAATGTGTGAAAAAATTAGCAAGAATGGTCACTATTTTAATATGTTTTTGGCAAGACAATGTTGGTATGCAGAAAGCATGACTGTTTCTAATTGCTGGGTATGTAGTTTAATACCATGTCTTTGGTGGCAATTCTAGTAGTCCAAGATTCTGCTTGATGTTAATGTTACTAAATTTGTAAGGTTAGACTAAATGTACTTTACAGTCTTTGTATGTACAAATACAAAATAATTCAGTGCAAATGAAATTAATGTCTAGCAATGAATATGTGTGGAAAACCATGTTTAAAAAATGGGTCCAGGGTACCTACTAGATTGAAATGTATGAGTAGTAGACAGTCTGCGTAAATATATACTGTATAGGACACATTGTGAAGTAACAAGTTCAAAAGTAATTTGTCAAGTTGTAATTTTATTACTAATTGTAATTTTAGTACTGGTTTTTAGACCATCATTTTATCTGTACTAGTATTGGTTACCCCAGTTAGAGGAAAATTATATTAAAATAGTATACTCATACAGCTAATACACTAATATGTGCATAGCATTATTTAGTGTATAAATCATGTTTTTTAAATCCTCAAGTATTAAATATATTGAAATAATTACATTCAAATATTTATTATCTAAGCCCAGTTCAGTACTTTACCAAGGTGTTTAATATGTTTACTTCACTGTCAATTAAAGTTAATGGGCAGTTCAGAGACATGACCACAATGTTATGGATAAATGACATTGAGACTGTATATTTTCAGCAGGGTATAAATACTCACAGTAGCACATAGTTTTTGTCTCTTATAGATATTAGTCTATCTGTAATCTTTTGGTATAAAATGATTAATAAAAGTAAATAGCTAATTCAACAGTTGCAAAGAGTTAATAAAATAGCTCTAAATCATAAATGAAATTCTCTGATTGCAAAAGAATAAATTAGTCAAGTTAAAAAAATAAAACTAAAGCAGACATAGCTCATAACTGATAAACTATTTTTACAGAATGGTCTGCAAAAGAAAAAGTTGTTAAATACATTCAGTTTTGGTAGTAATACTTGATGCCATTGTATTAACTATGTAAAATTGCATTTTGGCTTCTTGTATAAAAATACAAAAGGTTTTGTTTTGAGTATGTTTTAAAATAAAAAGAGGAGATTGTTAGAATATATTTAACAGTGAATAAAAGATTGAAAGTAATTTTGCAACAAATATGTAACATAAATAAGGTATAAAATAAAGCTTGCTTAAATGTAGAAATAGAGTTTAGCAATATGTGATTAGCATCCATACTAAAATGACTGTGGCTTGGAAAATAAGGAATTTACTTAATGGACATGTTTTCCTACAGAATCAGTATGCATTTCACACTGTCAGCAAGAAAGCTGACCTCTTACAGACTTGGCAAGAATGTAAATAAAAAACAGGATGTAAGCATTCCACATTGTCAGTAAGAAAGTTAACTTGCTTCTGTAAAGAATGGACAACAAGAAAACAATCTGTGTATGTTTCTATCATATGACATTGTTAAGCAAGGGAGTTTGAATGGTGCTTTTTATCAAAACAGCATTTGCACAAGAAAAGGCAATACCAGTACAGGATGAAAACATATTTTTCTGTAAACACCAGCAAACAGATGTTCTCATACAAAGTCCAAAATAGAATACCAAGAGAAAAACAGGATTTGAACTGCGTAACTAGAACCGTATAAAGAGACTATAGCAGATAACATTGTTAGAGATATTTTTCTGTATTATTTCTCTCATATCATCCATGCTTTTTGAGAAGTAAAGTAGAACAGCAACTAAAGCTGCAACAGTAGTTCATGTGATTTGTTATAAAAAGTTATTTATTGGATACTGCTCAAAGTGTTAGGTGCTGTATCAGTGTACACGCTGCAAGTTTCTGTGGGCAACAGACTATGATAAGTAGACTTTGATTTCAGCAGATCCCAGCCAGCAAGACTGAGTGTCTTATGAAAACTTCAGATCCATCACAGTAAGCATCACAGTAACAGCACCTTACTTAGCACCCTGATAATTAATTTTTCAACTACTGTCCACCTGTATCCCAAGGTCTCTTATCACACTGTCTGTGTTAAGTAGACTACCTCCGATGTGGTAATTCATGGGTACAGAGGTTTTACCAAAAGGGATGACAATGCACTTTTTGGCATTGAGCTAGAGGCCATGGCTTTGACACCAGGCATCTGTCTCAGTGAGGTGCTTTTGTAGAATGTCCACATCGTTAGGAGTTTCGATTGTGGCTCCTAGTTTGCAGTCATCTGTGAACTTCATTAGCCAAAGACTTTTTGTGTTAGCCTGTACTTCAGAGAAGTAGATACTAAACAGGAGAGGACCCAGGATTGAACTCTGTGGTACTCCACTTGTCCCTGGTCTGAAGTTGGATTTGGAGTGTGGTACTTTCACAGTGTGGGTTATGTCAGTGAGCCAGTTGGCAACCCATCTTGTGACATAGGGATTTATACTTAGTTTAGTGAGTTTATCTATAATTCCAGAGTGGGGGATGGTGTCAAAAGGGTTGGTGAGATCTAGATACGCTGTGTGAACCACCTTGCCCTCACCTATGGCTTTGGTGACTGTTTCAAAGAAGTCTATCAGGTTTAGAAGACATGATCTGCCTTTTACAAACCTGAACTGGGTGGGGTCCAGAGTTTGGAGATTACCAATGTCATTGTTTATAAGTTCTGTGATGATACGTTCCATAGCCTTGCAGCCCAGGCTTGCCAGGCTAATAGGGCGGTAGTTCCCAGGGTCTGTAGTGGCTCCCCTTTGTGGAGTGGGATAACCATTGCTGTGCACCATTCAGTGGGCACAAAGCCTCAGGTAAGGCTATGACTGAACATGGTACTTAGGTGGGGTGCCAGTTTATTCTGTAGTTTGTGAAGAATGCAGCCTCAGATGTTATCAGGTCCCATGGATGCTGTGTTCTTGGCTTTGGAGAGTGTGTTTTTTACCTGTGCAGCCATGTTTACAGAAACTGTCCATTCTTCCGGTGTAGAGATGGGCCCTTTAGGGGGGTGAGAGGGGGGTAAAATTAGCAGTGAACCTATCTGCCAGGATGTTGGCACTATCAGTTAGTTCTGTATATTTAGTACCAATGTGCTGTAACACAGAGCAGATCTGAGTGTTGCCATTTAGATTCTTGGCATAGCTATAGAATGCTTTGTGGTTGTCTTTAGAATCAGTGGTGATTTTGTTTTCATAACTAGCTTTGGAGGATTTTATGAGGTATCTCATCTACTTACTGAGGCTGACCAGGGAGTTCCTCCAATCATGGGATTTTACTCTTTTTTGCAACAGTTTCGTTCTTCTGTTGTAGAGTTTGTTTATGGCAGGGGATCACCAGATTGGCTTCCTTTTTTTTTTTGGAGACTAGCATCTTGGTTCTGTTAGGTATTGCACGATCCATGCACTCGTGCAAGTGCTTATAAAGTGCATTTGTGTAGGATTCAGAAGTCGTACCATATTGTCCGTCTGAATGGGTGTTGTGAAGTTTTCCACTTCTGTCTTAAGAAGTGTGAAGTTGGCTTTGGAGAAATTTTTTATGGTGGTTTCTCTGATGGGCAGTGGGGTGGGATGTGGATGTCTAGGGTGATTAACTTGTGGTTGGATCTGACCAACGAGGGATTGACCTCTGGTGTGGAAAACCAGTTGCCCATGTTGGTAATGACCAGGTCTAGGATATTGCTGCCCATGGTGGGGGTGTGGATAAGTTGATCCAAGGCATTGGAATTTATAAATTCCAGAATACGTTGAGCAAAAGAGTTGGTACATTAGTAGTTTTCCCAGTTAATGGTGAGGTAGTTGTAATCGCCCATTATTAGGGTGTTAGTTTGTACCCTAATATTTTCCAGTGTATCAAGAAATGAAGAGTGGTAATCCTGGTGCATGGCTGGGGATCTTTAGCAAGCTACAATTTGGATTGCGGTCTTGCCCAGAGTTAGTTGCACTTGGATAATCTCGGATGCATTATGCTGAACAACTAGCCTGGAGGTGTGGATAACCTTAATCAATATGGACATGCCTCCACCTTTAGTGTTTCGGTCCAGTTTAGGTGGCCGAAAGGTGTGGTATGAATTATAGCCTGGTAATGCAGGGGTGCTCTCTGGAGCCTTGAACCAGGTCTCTGTCACTGCAGAGATGTTGATGTTCTCCATTTTAAGGAGTGCATCAAGTGAGTGCATTTTGAGGTTTAGACTTCTAGCATTGAGTAGCATTACCCTCAGATTTTGTTTGCTTCTACCTGTTACAGTAGTGAATTTGTCATTTGAACCTTGCCTAAAAAAGGCACTATAGGGGTGGCAAGAGCCTTAGCCAGTATCCGGAATCCCAAGCGTGACAGGTGCAGGCCATCTCTGGCAAAGCATTGTGGTCTGTCGACCATGTCATCCTAGGCAGACAGATACTGGATCCCCTTAGAATGACACCAGAAGCTTAGCCAATTGTTGAAGTCAATCATTTTGTCCTTGTACTGTGGTATCATTGTGGTTGATGGCAGGATGCTACTCAGGGCTAGGGTCATACCTGCCTGGGCTACAAGACCGGACAGCTCCTCCATGTCTCTTTTCATGTAGTACATGACGGTACATCTCAGGTCATTCACAGCAACATGGACAATGACAGAGCCATATTTGTACTTGTTGTGGAGTGACCTGAGTGTGTGCATTATGTGGAGGATCCTGGCACCTGACAGGCATCTGACAGTAACTTTCTTTTTGTTTAGCCTGGTGAGTGGAACATCAGTGTGCCTGACTATAGAGTCACCTATGACTAGAGTGTTGGGTATGTTGTTATGCCTTATGGGCTGTGTTTGAGTGTCACACTGAGTTTGTGGGCTATGTGTCATTTGGGTTGTGTTGAGGGTCGAGATTGCTTGCCTTTCTGCTTTGAAAGTCCCTCTTGCTTGGGCAGATTTTTATTGAGAGCCTCCGTGAATGTAAGTGTATGTTTTGTGTTTCTATGTGTATGTTTTGGTGGTGTAGGTTTTGAGGGACTGTGTGATGAATGTGGTGTGGTGCAAGTGTTTACCTTCTACTCTTGACTGTCTAGTCCAGTTTTGGGAGAAGAGAGCTTTGCTTCCAGTTTTGCTATATAAGTGCATCTCTCACAGGTTGTAGTGCTGGCTGGTATGAGGAGAGGGTTGTCTGTATACATGAGAGAATTGCTGTATTGCCCCAAGATGCCCAGATTCATCAGCTAGACAGGAGAAAACACTGGGAGCTGACCCTTAGACATGCCTGGATAGGTGCTTATGTATTAAGTATAAAAATTGTTTTCCTCTAGACAAGTGAGGAAAGTTGAGTGCTGTAGTAGTTTGTAGCTTATTTAGTGCTTACAAGTTCTGAACAAGTGCTGAGCTCAAAGAAACTGATTTGATTGCTAAAATTAAAAAACTGGCTAGTTCTAAGTGAAAATTCGAAGAGCAAACTTTATGGCGCCGGGAATACTTTGGCGATGCATAAAGTGTTTTTTTTAATTTTTATTTTATTTTTTTTTTTTTCAGATAAGCTACCTAGTGCTTACCACTTTCAATGATATGGTAGAAGGCTTCCCTCCAACACAGAAAGGCTTGGGGGCTCAGAAACTTACAAACAGTCCTGTATACAGCAAATCTATATCTGGACTACACTATTTACAGGAAAGACAGGAAACAAGCTTAGAATTTTTTTTTCACTTGTGAGAATGCAGGGATAAGCAGACTTTTTGGACTGTTTTTTCTATAGTGGGTATTGTAGTTGCATGGGGCAGGTTTTTTGTTAACTGTATAAGTATATATTATAGATGTCAGTCATGTAACATATTGATGGCATTGCTGGACAACTCACACACTTTCTACTCAGGTACATTTACAAGTGCCAGTTATGCAGGTATCTGCCATTCATTCATGTTCTTACATGTTTAATTTTTCTATTACAGGTTCCACACTTACAGTTGTTGTCATTCAAGGCTGACTCTGTTTGATGGTAGCAATACACAAATATTACATGGGGAAATAAAGGTTGTGAGCATTGGCTGGCATCAACTGTACTCTATGTATGTGCATAGGATGAAAGGTGTGCCCACTAGGTTGTCAGCATGTGCGTTATGCATAGGATGAAAGGTGTACCCACTAGGTGGTCAGCATGTGTGCTATCAGTTGCCTCTTGGCCGACACCAGTAGCTGGGGAGTCCCTCGGTCTCTTCACCTGCATGTGGATGTGGTAACCCTGCCAGTGGTGGTGGAGTGAGTGCTCATATCCTTTGGTGATCCTGCTACAGCTGTTTTCGCAGGATGATATTGTGTAGGATAGCACAGACTGCAATAATTTTGGCACAAGTGCTGGGATTGCACTGCAGGGCTCTCCTAATGAATCTAGTTATTGAAACCCTAAATTCAGCAGCCCATATTCATGTTCCATGATGATTCCTGTTTGAGCATCTGACTCATTATAGTGTTCCTCCATGGGTGTGTGTGAATTTCTGATGGACATTATCAGCCATGGTTCCAATCCATCCCCTGCATTCCCCAGTAAATGTTCTTGTGAGACATCATCCCTGGAAAACCTCCTATACAACTGGAGGTGTTTCAGATATGGGTGTTCTGGTAACTGCCGGGGTTGTCTGCACACACATTCAGGATGATTCCCCTAGCATTAATCATGACCTGGCAGTTAAAAGAGTGGAACCCCTTTCTGTTGATGTAGACCCTTCCTTGTTTCGTGGGTGGTAACTGGATTTCAATGTGTGCACAGTCTATCACACCCAAGACTTCAGGGAAGCATGCTTTAGGGTAGAAATCTTGCATAGTTCTATCTCTGTCCTCGGGGTGTATGGGATAAATGTATGTATTCACTAGCATTCAGTAGCATAGCATTCAGGAATTGGTGTAGAATCCTGGATGCTGATGCCTGAGACACCCCCAGATTGTACTCTATGGGTCTCCGAATTTTTCCTGTAGCTAACATTCTACGTACTACACATACGCCAACATTAGTTGGTTTGCCCTTAGTCTCAGGTGAGGACAATAGATGTTGCAGAGTTCCTGGAGTGTGTCGCTATCCACCTTGTAGCACTCTACTATTTCCACTTCCTACAGACTACGAAAAGTTAAATGGGGTTTAAATACCCTCCTCCTCCTTGCCTGAGGTCTAGCAGCTGCAGTAGCATAGAGCTGACCTTGCTGTACACACACACATGCAGAAGAGCCACAGCAGCCCCTAACATTCTTTCTTTCCTGTGTAGTTTCTGTGGCTGTATTCCAAAAGGTTTTGGATCATAGGGCAAATGACTACATGGAAAGTACATGATTCCTTTATAGCTTGCTGAATAGCTCCACCATGTTGGATTGATTGATAAGCATATAATTCAGCTGCTTATGCACTAATTAGAATGCCATGATGTTTACCCAGTTTGTGTGGCTCTACAGTTTATGTAGAGCCAATTACTGAATGCAGTTTAGCATGCTAACATGTGTGTGTTGCATAGCACCACAAATACAGGGTGACAGTATCATGTAGAGTTTATTGAATCCAGGCCATAGTCTGAACATTTTCTGAACATATTAACAAACAGTTATATAATTTTATTATTCTGCATATCAATCTTGTTGTAATTTATATACCAAATTACTACACATCAGCATTTGCAAACATAGTAAATAAATGTCTAAATTACTTACAGTGATTTTAAAAAGTATTTTGTTGTTGTTGTTGTGTCTTTCGGCTTTTCCCGGTTAGGGGTTGCCACAGCAGAACTCCAGTCCGGTAATGATTGGCAGTAGATTTTTATGTGCCGTGTTGCCAGCTCTGACGCACAACCTTCAACGAAGGTACGCCCATTCACGCATGCCTCCACACAGAAGACGCTTTAGCTGAGAATAGAACAGGACAACGTCTTACTGTGAGGTGACAATGCTACCGCAGCACCACCACAGCAGTATGTATGTTTAAGAAATGCGTGTTTCAGCAGAAGGTCTTAATAATATAATATTCTTGGAAGAAACAATGTATAGTCATGATGAGGATTGCAAAACATATTTTGACGTCATAAAAACAGAAAATAATTCACTACATAATTTATTTGAATACTGCTGAACAAAGTGCCATAACCTAATGTGAACTATGGAAATATTTTGTTCAACAGTAATGCTGCTTGCATATATAATAGATAATTATAAAAAAAATAAATAAATAAATAAATAAAAACAGATTTACTTGCAAAACGTTAAAACTCTGATTTTATGTGTGATGAATTCAGCAACTTTACTATCAAATTAATTCAAATTACTGCTATTAAACCTCTCATATGACCCTTACATACATATAAAATCTCAACAAAAGTTTGCTCAGCATACAAAGCAAACTGAGGAAGAGAACTCAGTGCTTATGTTTATTTATGAGCCATAAAGAAATGCGAAGATTTCATAATTAATATCAGAAATGATTCACTATATATATGTATATATATATATATATATATATATATACATATATATATATATATATATATATATATATATATATATACTGCAATGTTTCTGCCTGCTTCCCCCCACACACACGTATACTTTGTCTTTCCAACTAATTATAAATATGATATTTTGAAAATGCTGAAATATTGCATAGCTTCCTTAAAAAATTCAGCAGTGAACTGTATTTGATTATATTATACCTCATGTGCCTCATTTTGGTGGGAACTAAATTCATATTTACATTCTTTCATCCATGCAGGATTTCTATTCTAACGCAAAATTGTTTACAACTGTAATCTAACATGTGCTTATCTATTTTCATATCTGCCTCGTTAGTCAGTTTAGATAATTACTACTGGCTCACATATTTTTTCTTGAGTCATTACACACTAACATTTTTCAAGCTCTGCGCATGTATAGCCAGCTAAAGGTTTCATACCCCCTCCACCTCCTCCTTCAATCATTCCAAGTCCATATTCAAGGTATATATAGGTAAAAGAAATAAAAACTGAGAGTCAAGGACAAAATGTATTCCTCTTTTAATGTCATAGGATTTTGTACTTCACAGGCAACATTTACATTTGATTTGCAGCAATCAAGCTCCCAGAAACAAATACATTTATGTACATAGAAACCTGGCTTGTCTTTTATGTGAATTTGAATATAATTCTTGAAAAGAGTTTTACAAGCATTAAGCAATGGACAAATAATTCTATTTATCAAGCAAGACTGCCAGGAATATAAGTCATCAGCATATATGGTAGAAGGGGTTATATTATGCTGATGAAAGACGAGTTCATCGAACATGTTTTCATTGACACATAAACATCGAACACAGTAATTGCCAAATGGGCACTTCAGCGAATTTTTTTTCCAGGGGAAAAAAAAGCTTGGCCATCATCTGGGATTTGTCCTTTTCCCCACTGTAGTGCAATCTCAGAGTTGGTATATTTAGTTAGGATGGGAGTGGGGGGCGAAGCCCCCCACTGTGTAGGGTTTGAACATTTGTTTTATGTTTCTTTGGCCAAGCAATTTTTTTCCCTGGGAAAAAAATTTGCTGAAGTGGCCATTCGGCGATTACTGTGTTTGATATTTATGTGTCAATAGAGACGTGTTTGATGAATATGTCTTTCGACAACATAATATAGACCTGGGTAGAAGACACATCATACATATTAGAGCACATGTGAATGGGTTCCTATTAGTTTGTCTTGACAAATCTTCAACACATATGTAGATACATAAATGATGCCTCATTAGTTACAGATGGCTGTGTTACCTTTTTTATAACATACAGTAAATTCATAAAGGTAGTCTGCAATGAAGGCTGAAGTGTAGAAACATTATCAAGCTTATTTAGGTATGATAACATGTTCAATGTGCACACTCAGCCTCAGACATTTAAGTAACAGTGGCATTTGCACTTTTGTACATTTTATGTAGTCATTTGGTTAAAACTTTTCTCATTTATTCTCACAAAGGAGGTCATGGTATATGCATGCATCTTTACATGCTGCATATCCAAAAAATTATATCAGTCACTGATCACCTAAATTTATTTAAGAGTGCAACTGGAAGAGAAAGACATAAATTGATGGGAGGCAAAAGTACCTACCAATCTTTGTGGTTCTGACATTTTCATTGTGGAATTCTGTTTAATGGTCTTTCTATGCTCTCAAGGAACAAGCACGCACATTCTTGTCTCTTTTTGAATCTCCATACATCTATTTCCTGAAGATGCTCCAACAATAAGAGGCATATGGAGCAAATGTGCCTTGCCTGCTTAAACAAATTGCCAGAATAAGGCAAAGGAATAAAAACGACTGATACCCACCTATGTATATGAACAGAGATTCAGTCAGTTGAAGTCATAGCTCCTGTAATGATTTTCATGAAAATCACAAAACTTATCTATGGTGTCTTGATGGAGTTAAATAACCATAGATGGAGACTAGCAAATCACATTCAGTCACCATCACATAAATTAATGGCACCATATTTTAATTATGAGACCCTACTTGTAAGTTCCAGAATTATAAACACAAAAACAGTGAAACGCAAGAACAGCAAATGTAAACAATCTCTATTCTCCTTTAAAGTTATTATTTGCAAAATTCAAGACCAAATGTGATGGACTGCAACCCCATGCCCCTGGTACCTATAAACAAGTAATCCAAGATTGCAATTATTCTGATTTATAAAAATGTCAGACTTAATATATGCAAGTCCTCATTTTTACATCTCCAGTCTTACTGTTTCAGGACTATCACTTACTGGGCCTGAATTTAAAACTGTTGCCTGTATGATTGGGAGGATAGTAATGTGGAGATAGTTAGTCAAAGAGAGTGCTGAATTAATTAATTAATTAATTATGTTTGTTGACAAGGTTAAATACATTATACACTACTTGCTTTCACAGGAGACCCAAGGTGATACATATACTGAGGCAGTTTTTGGGCAGAGCAATAGGAAAATGTATGATGAAGTTAATCTGAAATTAATTTGTCAAAAATGTGTAGATTCTGCTAAAGAGCTATACGCGAGCACTTCTATAGTTACCTTGTTTTAATTTGTATTGGGGGTGATAAGAAAAAAATGAGAAATTGGGTACAGTAGGTATGTTCATTAAATCCATTATGATTATAAATTAAAAAAAAAACAACAGGTACAAGGATGTGAATGGAAGATATAGGATAGTTACAGAGTTCCAGTTTTATTTATCTATGCTGACAATATGTTTATTAGTGAGGGAGGAAAATAATTAACTATATGGGAGGAATATTGCATGAGTTAATAGGTCAAGTAGAAATGAATAAAAAATAAATGCAAGATTTTCATAGTCTTAAACGGAAATCAACATCATCATCTTCATCATCTTTATCATCGACACTGTCATTAATCCTGCTTCCATTTTTTTACATGGGGTCAGTGTGTTGCATCAACTGTCATCACCTCCTTCAACTCAGTCCCCCAGATTCATGAAGCTCGGCGCAAGGCCGGTGTAAGGCTTGCACCGGCCGTGTGGCGTATATATATGGAGTAGTAGCGCCATATGCATATTAATGAAGGTGTGCAGCCGCCACAGCCACATGCATAGGAAACATGCGCGAGTGCATGGGGCGTAACGAAGTTGCGGAGGGAGGCGTGTCAATGTCGGCTGTCGATGAGCAACCTAAACTGCTGAATATTATAGTCCGCCTGCAGTAATAATCGCACCTATCAGTGTCCGTGGTAACTGAAACGTATACAAAGCATGCAAGATAGTCCCTGCGAACAGAAAATGAAGAAGCAAACACAAATGCACGATAGGGAATAACAGGTCCCTACCCTTGAACAAATGACAGAAAAAATGTGTGCCCGTAGTCCAATGTAGTGTTGATAGCTATACCATGTGGAAGTGAAACATATCATATGCTAGGGCGCCGCCAGGAAGTACGTCCAGCCCAATGGAGAGGGTCACCAGCTGACCCATAATGTGAGGGAGGGTACATAGCTGTGCAGATGTGTCCATAACAAAATACACAAGGAGAAATGTAGATATATGTAGTGACTGTATGTCCGAATCATATCCCACAAGGGATGTAATAGTCACATACAAAAGGTATGTCTGTATCCCACATAACAAATGTGATAGGGAATAGAATACACATGTAAACGAATCAGGAGCATAGAAACAGCTACAACAATAAGGACACATGTAGGCCGGAAGGAACAGTATGACCCATACCATCGACTAAGAATACCACCTGTCTCACTTTGCGAGTTACAGAACCGCTGTGGCGTCCTGACACAAGCTTGTAAACATGGCAAATGTGCAGAGATTATAGGACATAATTATCCCTCAGACATCATGTAATAGTGGCATTAAACAGTTGTTCTCCACACATATATCACATAAATGTCATAAGAAAAAGAATAAGCCACCGAAATGCTACAAGACTAAAGCTTAGATATAGGCAAGAGTTGTAAGTTCTATCTGCCGAACTGACCGTGGGTATGTGTCGGCATGTAAAATGTGTTGTGTCCACCGCAAATGTTACATTGTGGCCAATTGAAAAGGTGGAAACAGTACCGTAGACTGTGGGGAGGCATTGTCCACAACAGTCGGATATGTGGAAGGAAGATCATGGACATAGGAAAAGGTGCCATCCCCCCAATGAGTACAACAGGTCTGCATAACCCGGGAGTCATCAGTAGAAGCCAAACTAGTATGTGACACAGCCGAACGGGTAGTACCCGGGTATACCAACTAAGTAATGAAAGTGAAGTATGGGCGTGTACCTATGTGTGTGAGGTATAGCACGTGGGAAGCAAACATGGCAGGGTGGTCCACACAACCATAAAGGTACCCAACACCTGTAGGGCAGTCATTGTGCTACTCTGGCCGTGTCATGGCCCAACAACAAAAGTAGTGAGCTATCGGATGTGAGTAATTTGCATGTGAGGGGTGGATGGGTAATGGTAAAACCCGCAAAGGCGATACTGTGTCGTATGCAGAAAAGGTGAACCAGAGGTATAGGAGGGGGCAGCGGGTGAAATGGACATAAACACAAACACATGGAGAAACAGCTGCAAGACAAGCAGACAGGCCATAGTGTAGAACACAATCCCACAAACATATGTATCATGTAAATGTGCGATCAAAATGTATAGATATGTCACCGTCACATACCCACAGGTTGGTCCTGATGGAACTGGCCATAACAAATGCAACACACCTGGCTGCATAATGGGCTACCCAGCATACCCTCCACATCACACAACCCACCCCCATAACAGAACGTCCACAAAATCCAATTGGAATGGTCCAATTTCTGGAATATCCCTTATGGGATAAGTAACCTGTGTAAATAGTAGAATGGGTATGACGACAAGATGTCCAATCCTGTAGATATCTGGACACAAGTCAGAACGTGAAGTAGAGGTCCAAGACACTGTCCAGACCTCAGTGGTCATGCATAACTTAGTACCCAGGATAAAACACCTTCCCGTGACGCACGTGTCCCCACACAAATATGCGGGAGAATATATTGCACACTCGCATAGTGGCAAATGGCAGAAGGGTGAGGAAGACACCCGACATTAACAGGATAACCCTGATGAAGTGTGAGGGATACCTAGTGTGTGCCGGCATGACCGACCATACATGACAACCTGTGTGAGCTAGATATCTGGACAGAGCCGTGAATACAAGTGAGACAAAGGTACAACAGCAGGTACAATATGCAAAGATAGCTGTTAGAAGTTATTCATGTATATGCAGTCTGAGTACCCGGGAAGTCCACTGGGCAAAGAAGTGCCCAGTAACAGCGGAGGCCCAGGTAGAAAAGCTCCACAAGCAATACAAGGAAATAAAGGTTACATAATGTTAAAGGTAAAATACAAAAGTAAAAGGCATACAGTCAGGAAATACACATGCATAAATTGTGCATAATAAGACAAAAGTGCAAATCCAGAGTTTTGTAGTGGTAATACAGAAATTTACAACAATGACATACTTGGAGTCAAGTGAGTGTCAGCTAAGTCTGGTTAAGTTGGAGGGTAGAGAGGAGCAGGAGTATGAGTGAGATCCCTAGAATGTATAACAGGTGCAAGCAGGAATATATCCATGTGGATGGATAAACATAGATATATCATAGAATGACAGTTTGCACAATGGCATTAATGTCCGGAGTATGAAGTCTGAAATTCAACTGTCTGCCAGCACATCCCGACTTCTGTCTCTAATGCCGAGCTACTGCTGTGCCAGAACACAACAGAGTATTACAGAGGTTTGTACCATATCACTCAACTGTCCAGATATTCGCAGAATGACCAGAGTGTTGGCTCATATTGTTGTGTGCCTCCGACAATCTGCGTCTGTCCGGTAAATAGGTGTGGACTGATGTCACGAAATAATGAGGATTAAGTATAACACTCCACATCCCGCAGAAGAGTCATGACAATGCAAAACCTAGTATTCTATCAACGTTATAAGCTTGTAAGGAAACTAGTTAAAATATGTCCCTCTTACTCTCCCCATCATGTAGGGTTTGCGCAGATTTGTTGCTCAAAGAGGTTGAGAGGTATGTTCCGTACATATGTACAGTAACAACCCATGACATTTGTGTAATGTACAACTGCATACCTGTAGTCACATCATGTCCAAGAAAATAATCCCCATATGAATGAATACAGGTAATAGTCAAATGTGAATGGTAAACACCCCCCCCCCCACCGTGGAGTATGGACCGTAACAACCCCACCCATAATATGTACAGCCAACAGAATAAGCTCCTGATAGGTGCCCAAACACATGTGTCTATAAATAGAGGTAAAATGTTCATAATAGGGAGAAGCTCCCTGTCCACATGCTTCATCTGACATTTGAACTCGGCCAGGGAAGTTCCGTTCACCAGGCGGACAAGCCTATACCCAGATCACTACATGAACACCCTGACAATCAGAAACATGTATGTGATACGACTATATGCCCTGGTGTTCTGCATATCCTCAGAGTGATTAACAATGCAGCTGGGGTCCACAGCAGTAGGCAATAGGGAATGTGTAATATGTAGTACCACGTTTCTCACAGCAGGGGAATGGATGCCAGTGTTGTAAGTGAAGCGGTGAGGCATATGTTGATGTAGCTAAGTACTATGGGTATGCATATCAATGAGGCAGAAGAGCAACAGAATACTGTTTCCGGCAACCGTCCAACATGAATGCAGTCCCGGTTGACCTACGACCACTGCAGATATCCCTGTAAAGTGTAATGAATGCGTTCGTGCTGTACACACAGTTAAATACGTAAAGGTGAACCGTGTGTTTCACACCAGTCCGTAAACCGGAATACAGATATGTAAGTGTTACGGTCAGAAGTATGAAAGGCCGTGCAAGCACACATATCTATTAAACAGATGTAACCCACAACATGTATATGCAAGTGCGCCTGTGCGTGTGTGATCTGCTCACAGCATAGTAAATGAATGCTGTTTCCCCCACGTTATATATACATGGCTCAAACCTGTTAACCCCGTAAAGTATGAAACAGGACAAAGCCATGCAAACTACTGGTACAAATAGGGACAATCCCCAGATATGTGCCAGAACAAACATAGAAAGTGGATAGAATAACGGGTGTGTCAGTAGCATGGATTCTCTGAAGGGTATGCAGTCATAACCTGAACTGCTTGCCAGTATTTCCCAACGTAAGTCTTTAATGAAATGCCACTAAATTGCCAGATAGACACAAGGTTATGAAAACACACACAAGATAAGAGGCAACCAGCTGTACATTCTGCGACAATCTGTACAGTGGAAAGGTATGGTATGGATATAGATATATGTGTATACACATAATCAACAGACGTAAACCAAAACAAATTATGAAATGAGGACTGTACATGTATATATGTATACACAACAAACATATGTCCCATAGATATGACATATGTACATATATAGGCCACGGCATAGCTATTATGGGAAGACAAACAGACATGCACGAAAGGTGAATAAACCGCTGCTTTCCAAACCATTGGCCAGAAAGTGACAGTCCGGCAAGTTCTACACTTTAAACATGAATATAGGTGTCCATTGCAGGACCCCAAAAATTGATCCATACATAGTGTCAACCATCATTGACTCAAAAGAAGTGACCTCAGCAAATATGATATAGCTATACATGCGACAGTAGCAGGTGCAAGGGTAATAACACATGTGTCGATAGAATGTATGACGTACGAACTGATATCCGGAGAGTGGGGAGTGCTTATAAGTGTTTCCACACTTTAGTACCGCTCACATTGAACATGTGTAATGGGTACTGTGGAGGGGTGTCAGGTATGGGAATCATGGGTATGCAGAAATGGGCCTAGGTGTTGTTTGGCACAGACTTATTAGGTACGCCCCGTGGGAGTGATGTGGGTATAGCACATGCCTATATTCTCAATAATGGGGCAGACCATCCACTGGATATTGCGTAAACCATTGTGGGAATATGCAGGGACCTATATCAGTGTCATGTAGGTGATTATCATGGATGGACATGCGTACGACCAAGATGGTAACCATACCTGGCAAACTGTCAGAATAAGACAGCTGCACTAAGGCATAGTACATGAAATACAAATAGGGACTATATTAGATATACCCCAGACAAAGTCAGAACATTGATAGAATACTGGCATAGTCAGGAATACGAATGTTATGAGTGTTACTAATCATGACATAGAAATGTCAGTCACTATTATCTAACCGCACAGTTCGTAATGCCTTGACAGTAATTTACCAGAAAGGCACATTATTATGACAAATGTAACAAGAGCAAAGGTCAAACGTCAGGGTGTTTACCCATAATGTGTACAGGTGAGAGGTATGAAGGTAACCTGTCCAAAATACATGTACAGAACTAGTGATACTAGGTGGACAGGTGAGAAGGAAGACGTCAGGACAAATGACAAAACATGTACAAGTCATA